>NC_041392.1:542874656-542891086 GCF_002162155.2 Triticum dicoccoides | reverse complement strand
TCCTGGACACGATGAGAGGACGCACGGGCGGCGGGAAGCACGGCTACGACGAAGGCACGGCGATGGTGGCGTCGGTCATGGTGGGGGAGCACGAGGGGGAGGAGCTGGAGAGAGGAGGGGGTGTCTGGGGGGTTCGGGGGAGCGAGGGAGGCTGATCCACGACGTCACCGGGCGCGGGGAGCGGCGAGGCGGCGAGCAGGTGCGTGGCGCGCGCTGTGGTCGCCGTCGGGCACCTGCCTGCCTGCCTGGCCGGCAAGCAGCTCGCTGGAGCGGCGCTGGGCTGGGCCGGCAGGTGGGCCGGGAGCAGGCGTCAGGTAAGTTTTTCCATTTCTTTCTGTTTTCTGTTTTTTTAATACTTCTGCAACTTTGTTGAATTAAATAAAATACTTAGGCAACTCCTAAAATCACCAAACTACTCCTGGTCCATAGTTGGATTATTTCCAACATGAAACATTTTAGTTTGGAGATATTTGAGCATTTAAATATTTTATATAATTTTAAATGCCCAAATTCAAATATTTATGATTTAATTCAAAAACCCTAAGATGGCCTAGTAAAATGTGCATCACTTTTGGCAGAGGTTCTGAAGCAAGACAAAAATGATGGGCATTTTAGAAGGGCATTTCAGGTTCATTGAAAAAGGTTTTTAGTAAACCCTAATTGGTTTCAGAGGGGACTGGGGGTTCTGTCATCCCCATTTCAGGTTTCTGATGAAAGAGTAAACATGATGCAACACTCTAATGCATGGCTAACTAGGATGTGACAATAGATGCTATGGTTCTCACAGAACATACCATGGTCATGATGGTTCATCAACGTCCGGACTATCACAAGTTGACTTCGGCTCAAGTTGTTTCCACCATCTCTACCCATGTTCTTTTGGAAACCAAGTCCAAGAAAACATTTGCAATAGCTCAAGCAACCAAGAACTCCAATCTTGCCTTGAAGGCCAAGAAAGTGATGAGCCAATCCTCAAGGGAGGAAGAAGTGAGTGAAGAGATATGTGAGGATGATAATGATACCTCGTGCCCGGCAAATGATTTTGCAGAATACTTGGATCTCTTAGTCAAGAAGTACTTCGGGACCATGGCAAACAAAGGAGGAAATCTTCAAGGAAGATCTTTTGGACGAAGGAAATGCTACAATTGTGATAGCCCAAGACACTTTGTTCATGGTTGTCCATATGAGAGACGTGAAGACAAGTCCGAGAAGCTTGTGCTTAAGAAGAAGAAGTTCACCAAGTTTGCAAAGAGGAAGGATGACAAGGCTCTTGTTCATGAAGAATACATGCCTGGAGATGAAGATGATGGTGATGATGATCAAGTGGGCACGGCCGCCTTCGCCATGCATGCCACTACCTCCTCCTCCACCACTGGCCTCTTCGACTCTCCAAACGAGGACAAGCCATTCAGTCATCGATGCCTCATGGCCAAAGAGGTAAAAACAAAGTCCAAACCCAAGAGACCCGACAACTACACTCCCAATGTCTCATGTGAGATAGTGGAGGATGAGTGTGAGGAGGGTGTGGATAATGATGAGGAATCCTTAATGGATTTCATGATAACTCTTCATGGTGAAGCTCATGCTCGTTTTGGTGATCTCCTTAAGTCACTCGCCGAACGTGATGACTTTATTGAGAACATTGAGAACCTCCTTATAGAGGAAAAAGAGAGAGTTGATCTCCTCGAGCACGAACTTAATGAAGAGAGTGTCATGAGAGCATCACTTGAGGAAGCCTTATCTGCTCATCAAATTGACTTTGTTAAAACCAACGATGCTTTGCAACTTGCTCTTGAGAATAAAGATGCTCTTAACGTTAGGGTTGAAAAACTTCTAGTTGACCATACAAGACTTGTTGAGGAGCATGAGTTCCTTGTGATTAGTTCCAAGGTTGTCAAAGGTGACCTCATTGCTCTCACCGAGTCTTATGCTCAATTAAAAGCTACAACCATTAAGGCTCTCACTTCCGTACCTCATATTGATTTAAATGATGATGCTTGTACGGCTAACTTTGCTCATGATTGTACCTCCCTTCAAGAGGAAAATAAGAAGTTGAAAGCTCAAATTGAGAAAGGGCTTGTATCATGCATCCAAGGGGAGAAAAACCTAAACGATCTCTTGAGCAACCAAAAGGAGTGTGTTGCCAAGGAGGGAGTTGGTTTTAATCCCGCATCTAAGAGTGGTAAGAACAACAAGAAGAAGAACAACAAGAAGATCGGTCCGACTCCTTCCCCTCCCCAAAAGGTAGTGTTTGTGCAAGAAGGGCACAAGGAGAAGGAGAAGGAAATGAAGGGTGTTGGGAATGGTAAGGTCATTAGGGACAAGGCCATTCCCAAGAATTTTGCCCGCAAGAACAATCCATCATATGTTCTCATGAGAGGAGATGATGGCTATACCTTTGCAAAAAAATTTGGAACTAACTATGATGATTATGCTTGGACTATTTGGGTTCCAAAGACCCTTGTTGCTAACTCACCAGGACCCATTGCAAAATGGGTACCTATAACCAAAGCTTGATTATTGTAGGACTATGTGTCCGGTGGAACTCAATGGGTGATCGACAGTGGATGCACCAATCATATGACCGGAGAAAGGGAGATGCTTGTGGAGTTCGTTGATTCACTCAAGGCCTCTTCGAACATCTCCTTCGGTGACAATAGCAAGGGAAAGGTATTGGGTTTGGGCAAGGTGGTAATCTCTAATGATTCATCTCTTGCAAATGTCATGCTTGTCCAATCCCTTCACTACAATTTACTTTCAACTATTCAATTGGCTCGTGCGGATATGATTCACATTTTGGTGAATTCCATGTGACCGTCTTTAAGAGGAGCAATCTCAAAGTGGTCTTTGTTGGGCATGTTGAAGACAACCTTTACGTGGTTGATTTCTCGAAAGAGAAAACTCATCTTGCAACATGGCTAATGGCCAAGGCCGACGTGGGGTGGCTATGGCACCGTAGGCTAGCCCACGTGGGCATGAGAAATTTACAAGCTCTCTTAAAGGGGGAGCACATTCTTGGACTAGCCAATGTGTCTTTTGCCAAAGATCGTCCTTGTAGTGCTTGCATTTCCGGAAAGCTTCATGAAAAATCTCATAAAGTGAAGACTATCATCACCACCTTGAGGCCCCTCAAGCTTATCCATTTGGATCTATTTGGGCCTCCAACATATGATAGTTTGGGAGGAAGGAGATATTGCCTTGTCATTGTTGATGACTTCACAAGATATACTTGGATGTTCTTTCTCAAGACTAAAGATGAAACTCAAGAAACCTTCATCAACTTTGCCAAAGAAGCTCAACGTCAACATAACTGTGAGATCAAGGCAATCCGAAGTGACAATGGCACCGAGTTCAAAAACTATACAATGGATGAATTCTTGAGTGAAGAGGGGATAAAGCACCAATATGCCGCACCATATACTCCCCAACAAAATGGTGTTGAGGAGAGGAAGAATCAGACTCTTATTGAGATGGCTAGGACCATGCTTGATGAGTACAAATCACCATACATGCTTTGGGCAGAAGCCATCAACACCGCATGTCATGCTTCAAACCGGCTTTATCTTCGCAAGCTCAAGAACAAGACCCCTTATGAGCTCCTAATTGGGAGAAAGCCCAACGTCAAATACTTTCGGGTATTCGGTTGTAAGTGTTTCATTTTAAACAAAAAATCCTGGTTAGCTAAATTTGAGTCTAGAACTTATGAGGGCATATTTATTGGATATGCATCAAACTCTCATGCTTACCGAGTTCTCAATAAATCCACCGGATGCATTGAGGAAACGGTAAATGTGGAGTTTGATGAAGATAACGGCTCCCGCATGGAGCAAATTGTTCCTAGTGTTGTAGGTGATGAGGCTCCTTCACAAGCTATAAGGACAATGGGGATAGGCCACATTCTCCCACAAGAAACGCCCCATGTCCAAGTAGAAGAAGGAGTAAGAGCCCCTCTTGAGGATTTTCCACAAGGGAAGTCATCATCGACACCACTTGTACAAGATGCCTTGGGAAGTAATGAACCTATCCAAGAACAAGATCAAGACCCTCATATTCCTGAGCAAGATCAAGAGCAAACTCTTCTGAATAATTAAGAACCAATCGTTGAGGCTCAAGATCAAGCTCAAAGTCATGATCAAGATCTAGATCAACCCCAACCACAAGTGTCTTCATCGTCATCACTTCCTACTGAGCAAGAACCTGTGGCTGCAAAGAGAAGAGTGTCTCCAAGGCTAAAGCAATCTCAAGGGCAAGCTTCTTCATCAAGTCCAAAACCAAGTGAAGAAGAGCTTGACCGCAAAGAGCAAAAAGTGGCCGCCAAGCTAAAACATCTTCAACACCTCACCGAGAACATCTACGGAAGCATCAAAAAGGGGGTAACTACTCGTAGATGTTTGGCAAACTTTTGTGAACATCACTCGTTTGTCTCTTGTGTTGAACCCCTTAAGGTGGAAGATGCCCTTGACGATCCGGAATGGATAGATGCCATGCATGAAGAACTCAACAACTTCACACGCAACAAAGTGTGGACCCTTGTAGAAAGACCCAAGGAATTTCATAATGTCATTGGAACAAAGTGGATTTTCAAGAACAAACAAGATGAATATGGACAAGTAATAAGGAACACGACAAGGTTAGTGGCACAAGGTTTCACCCAAGTTGAAGGTTTGGACTTTGGTGAAACTTTTGCCCCCGTTGCCTGTCTCGAATCCATTCGCATCTTTCTTGCTTATGCCTCTCATCATGATTTCAAATTATATCAAATGGATGTTAAGAGTGCATTTCTTAATGGTCCTCTTAAGGAGTTGGTGTATGTCAAGCAACCTCCTGGTTTTGAAGACCCCGATCATCCCTCTCACGTTTATGAACTCCATAAGGCACTCTATGAACTCAAACAAGCACCTCGTGCTTGGTATGATCACCTTACAACGTTCCTAAGCGAGAAGCGGTTCCAAATTGGGGTAATAGATTCCACTCTCTTTACGAAGAGGGTAAAAGGAGAGTTGTTTGTCTGCCAAATATATGTTGATGATATTATATTTGGGTCAACTAACCATGCTATTAATTTTGAGTTTGAGAATCTTATGACTAAGGAATTTGCGATGAGCATGATGGGAGAGTTGAAGTTCTTTCTCGGTTTTCAAGTGAAGCAATTGAGAGGCGGAACCTTCATCAATCAATCTCGTTATATCCAAGACATGCTCAAGAGATTCAAAATGCAAGATGTCAAGCCAATGAAGACACCCATGGCCACAAATGGTCAACTTCATCTTGATCCAAATGGTAAAGAAGTGGATCAAAAGGTATATCGCTCTATGATCGGTTCCTTGCTTTACCTTTGTGCATCTAGGCCAAATATTATGTTGAGTGTGTGTATGTGTGCAAGATTTCAATCCGCTCCTAAGGAGAGCCACTATTTGGCAGTGAAAAGGATCCTTCGATATTTGGTTCATACCCCAAACTTGGGCCTTTGGTATCCCAAGGGATCATCATTTGAGTTAATGGGTTACTCGGATTCGGATTGGGCTAGAGACAAGGTTGATCGCAAGTCCACATCCGGCTCATGTCAATTCCTAGGGAGATTGTTGGTAAGTTGGTCTTCAAAGAAGCAAAATTGTATATCTCTCTCCACAGCCAAAGCCGAGTATATTGCTGCCGGAAGTTGTTATAGTGTCAAATGTGACAAAGTGCCTCTTTGGTGTGACAATGAAAGTGCCATCAAGATCGCCGAGAATCCGGTTCAACATAGCAAGACCAAGCATATTGAGATTCGTCATCATTTCATTAGAGATCATGTGGCCAAGGGAAACATTGAGTTACTTCATGTCAACACCGAGAATCAACTAGCAGACATCTTTACCAAGCCCCTTGGCGAAGCAAGATTCCGCGAGTTAAGGCATGAGCTAAATATCGTGGATATTAGTAACTTCGGATGAAACTCTTGCTCGCACACACATAATCATGTACTATCTTGCTTAGATGTAGGCACATGTCTAGGGGGAGCTAGCTCAACTCATGAGCTATCTTATCCTAGAAGTGCATAAAACAAACACAATCTGTCACATAAGCCACTTTAGGTGGTACTTGTGCTTCAAAGATGAGTATTGGTCTTGGGCCCAAGGTTCATATCTTCGCGGTGCCATACCAAGTAAACTCAAACATGGTGGCCTCGGCCACTGCCCTCGCTTGAGGGTTGTGTCCGTCTTTGTTTCGCGTGTGTGGTGTGGTGTTTCTTTTCTTTTCTTGGTTGGTTCTCCTTGCTTCTCTTTTGGTACAAGTGCTCCACATATACCATTTCCATAGTGATAGGACTACCCTCGCGGCGTATTCAGAAATGTAGGTCGAGTGCTTTGTGAAGTAGGGGTAAGAGTATACACTCAGCCCTGTATTTAAAAATCCACTCATGTCAAAGTTCCTGAATACCCCATGCGCACAGGCCTATACCGTGCGCACGGGACCCCCATGCGCACGGGCTCACTTAGCTTGTGCGCATGGGGTCTGTGGTTTCTGGTCCTGAAGAGGTGGGGCATGGGGGGGGGCTCGGGTTCATTACCACCCATTCACCCCCTCCACTCCCCAGGAAGCCTCCAGCGCCGCCGCCGTCGCCGTCGCCTCCACTCGCCGGAGCTCCTCCGGGCTTTGTCGGAGTTCTTCCTCCGTGGATCTGGATCCAGATGGGGTCCTCCTCCGGTTGGTCTTTGTCCCCTTGTTCCATCTCCTTGAGTTCCTTTCTTTTGTTCTAGCTTTAGGGTTTCTTTGCTCCCTAGATTCGTTTGGCCTCAACTTGTTTGTAGATAGAGGTCCAGTGCTTAGATCCTTTGGTCCCTCTGCTGCACCCACTCCCGGAGTTCTTTCTGGTAGTGGCTCCCGCTGGGAGACCCCCGTGTCCACGGTCCTGTACCGCGCGCACGGGACCTTCGTGCCCACGGGGTCTAAACCCCCGTGCGCATGGGCTATCCAGGAACTTTTCCCTAGACTTTTGTCTATCTCCTTGCCATTTATCTTGCACTTGTGCTCATTTGTGCCTCGTGCTTTGTGTTGTTTGGGTTTTTGTGTGTGTTTCAGACTCCACTGACAAGAGGTCCGAGCTTCGTTGCAAGCGTGCAAAAGGAGGATCAAAGGACTTCACCATTGCTTGTCGTCAGCCGTCTGAAGGCATGGGTCAGGGGTCTGGGACAAGTCAGGGCCGTGCTCACTGTGCAGCCTCAAAGCGGCCCATTGTTGAGGCTTTCGATGAATCTGAGGAAGAATATGATTCACAAGATGATGAGATAGAAGAAGAAGATGATCGTGGTGAGGAAGATGAAGAAGATGATCGTGGTGAGGAAGATGAAGAAGAGGAAGAGGAGTCTAGTCCGGAGGAAGCCACTCCAGGCAGGCGTGACCTCCGGAATATGCCTCTTGTCAAGTGGACCAAGCCAGAGATCTGGGCTGAGAGACAGAACCATCCGTATGTTAAGGCCACGAGTATGGGAATGGATCCCCGTTTCAAGAATGGGTTTCAGCAAAGAATCTATCATGAGCTTCTTATGACCAAGTCAAAGAAGTTTTCTCCTCACAAGCAAATCAACACTGAGAGTTTGCGCGACAATGATCATCTATATCCTGGTGTGTACTTCGCTCTTGGACGACTGGGTCTGATTCCGTTTGTCACCTTCAACCACCCCTACAATGAAGATCTAGTGATGCAGTTCTTTGCCACTCTGTACTTCTCCAATGATTCTGCTCGCACCCTCACATGGATGTCCGGAACGCATCAGTGCTCAGCTCCTATGGAAAAGTTCTCCGAGATCATTCCCTACCCATTCATAGATGAAGAGACTGTTTCTGATGAGTTTGGCATTGTTCGGGAAAGTGGGCAGCGCACTAAGGATGAGATTGCCTTTGCTTACAAACAAGAGAAGTCGTTTGTCACTGGGTCAATCAAATACCTCTTGCCCCTCTATGACACCATGCACCATATCCTGCGGTATACCCTCACTCCAAAGGCCGGGGATTCCCATAACATTCGGAGCTCCATGCTTGATGTCTTTGTGTATCTTCATCAGAAGAAGAAAGTGGATGTTCTGGATTTCATGTACTACGAGCTGCGTCAGTGTGTACAAGAGAACAAGTCTTTGATCTATGCTCCATTCATACAGGCGTTGATTGAGACCGTCTGTCCAGCAAAGTACATTGCTAGCTTCAAGACTGATGTTCCCAAGCGCAACTCCAACTGGACCCCAGCTGCTCCTGCTCCCTATGTGCCCATCAAGAAGGGGCGCAACCCTAGGCCTGAGGATCGTGCTACTTACACTCCAAGCATGTCCTCTAATGCACGGATCCCTCGTGGTAAGGCCAAGTCTGTTGGCTCTGAGGCCATCTTTGCCAAGGGAGTGAAGAAGTTGATGTTCAAGACCTTGAGAAACATGTTCAAGATGTGTCAGTCGATTCAGCATCGTCAGATCAAGGAAATCAACAAGGAGAAGCTTGTTCGGCATGAGCAGAAGGAAGCAAGGGCTGCTGCTGGTGAGGAGGTCGGTCCAGGTTCAGAGGACGTCGACAGTGAGGCCACTGCTCGGTCTTTCCCAATGGTCGGGTGGCGTTTTGATGATGATGATGATGCCTCGAGTGCTCCTCCGCTTGTCTAGTGGGTCTCGTGTCGCCATTTGTCTCCTTTTTGTTGTCTTGATTACAAAGGGGAGAAGTGGTGTGTGTGGGTGTGTGGTGCGTTCGTGGGTGTGTTGAGATCTCAAGCCTCGTGTTTCTCGCTGTTGGTTGGTTTTAGTTGGCTTGAGATACTCTTATTTCCTTTCCGTCTGTGTGGTTGTGAGACTCTAGCTTTATTATTGAACCTTGCAATTATCCTCTTATGCTTATTGGGCCTCACATTATTTGCTCACCACATTGTGTCATGAGATCTAGGCACCATTATAGATTTATTTTGATGAATCTCATGACTTATCAATAATGATCTTGGTCGAACCTTCTATGGGTGTACTAGATGCATTCTTGTTTTCGGGCACACATATAGGGGGAGCTATCATGATCATTATTTGTTCCATGGCTTTCTATCTGTTTATCCTCTTTGCCATGCTCTAACTACGTTGTCATCAATGCACCAAAAAGGGGGAGATTGAAAGTGCTAATGGCACTTAAGCTATATTTTGGTGTGATGACAATGTGGTTAGTTGAACTAATAACGATTGCTAAAGTTTATCTCAGGTTATTGGTTCTAAGTGTTAGAAATATGCCCTAGAGGCAATAATAAATTAGTTATTATTATATTTCCTTGTTCATGATAATCGTTTATTATCCATGCTAGAATTGTATTGATAGGAAACTCAGATACATGTGTGGATACATAGACAACACCATGTCCCTAGTAAGCCTCTAGTTGACTAGCTCGTTGATCAATAGATGGTTACGGTTTCCTGACCATGGACATTGGATGTCGTTGATAACGAGATCATATCATTGGGAGAATGATGTGATGGACAAGACCCAATCCTAAGCCTAGCACAAGATCGTGTAGTTCGTATGCTAAAGCTTTTCTGATGTCAAGTATCATTTCCTTAGACCATGAGATTGTGCAACTCCCGGATACCGTAGGAATTCTTCGGGTGTACCAAACGTCACAACGTAACTGGGTGGCTATAAAGGTGCACTACGGGTATCTCCGAAAGTGTCTGTTGGGTTGGCACGAATCGAGACTCGGTTTGTCACTTCGTGTAGCGGAGAGGTATCTCTGGGCCCACTCGGTAGGACATCATCATAATGTCCACAATGTGACCAAGGGGTTGATCACGGGATGATGTGTTACGGAACGAGTAAAGATACTTGCCGGTAATGAGATTGAACAAGGTATCGGGATACCGACAATCGAATCTCGAGCAAGTATCATACCGGTAGACAAAGGGAATTGTATACGGGATTGATTGAATCCTTGACATCGTGGTTCATCCGATGAGATCATCGTGGAACATGTGGGAGCGAACATGGGTATCCAGATCCCGCTGTTGGTTATTGACCAGAGAGATGTCTCGGTCATGTCTGCATGATTCCTGAACCCGTAGGATCTACACACTTAAGATTCGATGACGCTAGGCTTATAGGGAAAGTATGTATGCGGTTACTAAATGTTGTTCAGAGTCCCGGATGAGATCCCGGACGTCACGAGGAGTTCCGGAATGGTCCGGAGGTAAAGATTGATATATAGTAAGTGTGGATTTGGCCACCGGAAGTGTTCCGGGCATCACCGGTAATGTACCGGGACCACCGGAAGGGTTCCGGGGGTCCACCGGGAGGTGCCACCAGCCCCGGAGGCTTGCGTGGGCCAAGAATGGGAAGGGACCAGCCCCTAGGTGGGCTGGGGCGCCTCCCACCAAGGCCCAAGGCGCCCTCAAGAGGAGAGGGGGCAAACCCTAGGGGCAGATGGGCCCTAAGGCCCACCCTAGGTGCGCCCCCCTCTCTCTCCCCCTTGGCCGCCACCCAGATGGGATCTGGGGGCTACCGCCACCCCTAGGGAGGGAACCCTAGGTGGGGGCGCAGCCCTTCCCCTCCCCCTATATATAGTGGAGGTTTTGGGCTGCCCAACACACGAGTCTCTCTCTCCCAAGACGTAGCCCTACCTCTCTCCCTCCTCGTCTCTCGTCGTGCTTGGCGAAGCCCTGCTGGAGTACTGCACTCCTCCACCACCACCACGCCGTCGTGCTTCTGCTGGACGGAGTCTTCCCCAACCTCTCCCTCTCTCCTTGCTAGATCAAGGCATGGGAGACGTCACCGGGCTGCACGTGTGTTGAACGCGGAGGCGCCGTTGTTCGGTGCTTAGATCGGAATCGACCGCGATCTGAATCGCCACGAGTACGACTACCTCATCCGCGTTCTTGCAACGCTTCTGCTTAGCAATCTACAAGGTTATGTAGATGCACTCCCCTTCCCCTCATTGCTAGATTACTCCATAGATTGATCTTGGTGATGCGTAGAAAATTTTAAATTTCTGCGACGATCCCCAACAGTGGCATCATGAGCTAGGTCTATGCGTAGTTTCTATGCACGAGTAAATCATGGGCGTTGATTTTGTCAATTTACTTGCCGTTACTAGTCTTATCTTGATTCGGCGGCATCGTGGGATGAAGCGGCCCGGACCGACCTTACATGTACACTTATGTGAGACTGGTTCCACCGACTGACATGCACTAGTTGCATAAGGTGGATAGCGGGTGTCTGTCTCTCCCACTTTAGTCGGATCGGATTCGATGAAAAGGGTCCTTATGAAGGGTAAATATAAATTGGCATATCATGTTGTGGTTTTGGCGTAGGTAAGAAAGTTTCTTGCTAAGAAACCTATAGCAGCCATGTAAAATTTGCAACAACAATTAGAGGATGCCTAACTTGTTTTTGCAGCATATGCCGTGTGATGTGATATGGCCAAAAGGATGTGATGAATGATATATGTGATGTATGAGATTGATCATGTTCTTGTAATAGGAATCACGACTTGCATGTCGATGAGTATGACAACCGGCAGGAGCCATATGAGTTGTCTTAATTTATTTATGACCTGCGTGTCAACATAAACGTCATGTAATTACTTTACTTTATCGCTAACCGTTAGCCATAGTAGTAGAAGTAATAGTTGACGAGACAACTTCATGAAGACACGATGATGGAGATCATGATGATGGAGATCATGGTGTCATGCCGGTGACGACGATGATCATGGTGCCCCGAAGATGGAGATCAAAAAGGAGCAAAATGATATTGGCCATGTCATGTCACTATTTGATTGCATGTGATGTTTATCATGTTTTGCATCTTATTTTCTTAGAACGACGGTAGCTTAAATAAGATGACCCATCGCAATAATTTCAAGAAAGTGTTCCCCCTAACTATGCACCGTTGCGAAGGTTCGTTGTTTCGAAGCACCACGTGATGATCGGGTGTGATAGATTCTAACGTTCGAATACAACAGGTGTAAGCCAAATTTACACACGCAATACACTTAGGTTGACTTGACGAGCCTAGCATGTACAGATATGGCCTCGGAACACGGAAGACCGAAAGGTCGAACATGAGTCGTATAGAAGATACGATCAACATGAGGATGTTCACCGATGATGACTAGTCCGTCTCACGTGATGATCGGACACGGCCTAGTTGACTCGGATCATGTATCACTTAGATGACTAGAGGGATGTCTATCTGAGTGGGAGTTCATTATATAATTTGATTAGATGAACTTATTTATCATGAACAATAGTCTAAGTTGTCTTTGCAAAAGGGTTGTAGATCAATAGCTCGCGTTGTAGCTCCCTATTTCAATACATTCCTAGAGAAAGATTAAGTTTAAAGATATTGTAAGCAATGATGCGGACTAGGTCCGTTGCCTGAGGAGTGTCCTCACTGCTACACAAAAGGCTTATGTCTTTGATGCACTGCTCGGTGTGCCAAACCCTCCAGCGTCGTCTGTGGATGTTATGAACATCTGATAGATACATCCTGATGACTACTTGATAGTTAAGTGCACCATACTTTACGGCTTAGAATCAGGATTCCAATGACGTTTTGAACGCCATAGAACATATGAGATGTTCCAAGAGCTGAAATTGGGATTTCAGGCTCATGCCCGTGTTGAGAGGTATGAGACCTCTGACAAGTTCTTTGCCTAGAAGATGGAGGAGAATAGCTCAGCTAGTGAGCATGTGCTTAGAATGTCTGGGTGCTACAATCACTTGAATCAAGTGGGAGTTAAACTTCCAGATAAGATAGTGATTGATAGAGTTCTCTAGTCACTATCACTAAGCTACTAGATCTTCGTGATGAACTATGACATGCAAGGGATGGAGATGATCCCGGAGCTATTCGCGGTGCTTAAGACCGCAAAAAGTAGAAATCAAGAAGGAGCATCAAGTGTTGATGGTTTAACAAGATGTAACACCCTCGATGCGACTATATCTCCCACGTGTCGAGGCACGACTTAGAGGCATAATCGCATTGAAGGCATATGTCGCAAGTTAGGCAATCTTCACAACATCCCATGTAATATGAATAATAAAGGGGAGATAACATAGTTGGCTTACACTCGCCACGTCAATCAAGTGCATAAATAACATTACGTCATCCAAACACTCATGGCCCGACTACGGCGCCAAAATAAAAGAGAACCCAACATGCGACAACGGTCCCGTTCACCCCCAACTGGGCACCACTACTGATCATCGGGAAAGGAAACATAGTAACGTTGAGAGTCTTCGTCGAACTCCCACTTGAGCTCAAACGCGTCTCCTGGAGCGGAATCATCAGGCCCTGCATCTGGTGTAATAGTAATCTGTGAGCCACAGGGACTCAGCAATCTCGCACCCTCGCGATCAAGACTATTTAAGCTTATAGGTAAGGCAAGGTAAATATGAGTGGAGCTGCAGCAAGCGACTAGCAAGTATGGTGGCTAGCTTATACGCAAAAGAGAGTGAGAAGAGGAGGCAAAGCGCGAGCGAGAAAATAGAGAACCACCTGCGCAAACATTACTCCAACACCGTGTCCGCTTCCCGGACTCCGCCGAGAAGAGGCCATCACGGTAACACACTCAGTTGATTCATTTTAAATAAGTTAAGGTTCAAGTTATCTACAACCGGACATTAACAAATTCCCATCTGCCCATAACCGCGGGCACGGCTTTCGAAAGTTCAAATCCCTGCAGGGGAGTCCCAACTTAGCCCATGACAAGCTCTCACGGTCAACGAAGGAATAGACCTCCTCCCAAGACGTTCCGATCAGACTCGGTATCTCGGTAATTCAAGACACTTCGACAGGTTAAAACAAGACCAGCAACACCGCCCGAATGTGCCGACAAATCCCGATAGCAGCTGCACATATCTCTTTCTCAGGGCACAATCGGATAAGCAATCCGTACAACTAAAACCAGCCCTCGAGTTTCCCCGAGGTGGCGCTGCAAGGGGCTCTAGGTTGGACCAACACTCAGAGGAGCACTGGCCCCGGGGGGGTTAAAATAATGATGGCCCTTGAGTCTGCAGAACCCAAGGGAAAGAAAAGGCTAGGTGGCGAATGGTAAAACCAAGGTTGGGCATTGCTGGAAAAGCTTTAATCAAGGCGAACTATCAAGGGGTTCCCATTATTACCCAACCACGTAAGGAATGCAAAATCCGGGAACATAACACCGATATGACGGAAACTAGGGCGGCAAGAGTGGAACAAAACACTAGGCGAGAGGCCGAGCCTTCCACCCTTTACCAAGTATATAGATGCATTAAGATAACATAGCAATATAATGATATCCCAACAAGTAAATCAAAGTTCCCATAAGGAACACTATAAGAGGGGCTGAGCAAAGCGGTAACATAGCTAATCAACGGTTTGCTAGGACAAGGTGGGTTAGAGGTTTGACATGGCAATATGGGAGGCTTGAAAACAAATGGTAGGCATCGTAGCAATGGCATAGCAAAAGAGCGAGCAAACTAGCATAGCAAAGATAGTAATGATTTCGAGGGTATGATCATCTTGCCTGCACAGTTGTCAGAGTAGACTGGATCCTCGAAAGCAAACTCAACGGGCTCCTCGTTAGCAAACTCGTCTCCCGGATATACCCAAAAGACAAACAAGCAACAAGGACACCATCAACTACGTGCAAGAAACAAACAATATGATGCAATGATGATATGCTATGCGGGATGCGATGCGGGATGCAAAATGCAAGATATGACAGGAAATGCAAGAACCTGGCCTTAACTTGGAAATCCAAGTGTGCCACTGGAAAGATGAGATGAAATCGCTTGAAAACGATATAAAGAACACCGGAATCGGAGTTACGGTTTGGAAATGGCAAGCGATTCAAAAATGACACCGGTCTGCGATTTACAGCAAGTAGCCATCTAAACACAATGAGATGAACATGCTACAGCACCCAAACATGACAACAAAATACATGGCAGGGATGCACACAAGATGCTTAACAAAAGTCTAGCAATGAGCTACGGCTAATTCATCCATTAACAGGTTCAAACAAGCATGGCAAAAATGCATATGACAAACAGATTTCAGACTTAGTGATATTAACACTTGTCTGGAATTTCAGATCAGGTAGCACTCTTCGGAGCAACAAAACTACATGCTATAGGACCTGAACATGGCAAAGTAAATCATGGCATGGATCTACTCAAAGAGCTTAACAAAAGTCCCTTAGTGACCTTGAGCCAAAAGGGATCACAAAATACAACTGCAAGCATGTGAACATAGCAAAAACATAATCAGTTTTCAGACTTAGTGAAAAACTGACACATGCTGAAATATAACTCAAGTAGGCATGTTTACGAGCTCGATGCACTCACTACGGTGCAAGTCATGGCAAGACAAGCATACACCCATCAAGAAGGCACAAAATGGAAGCTAGGCATGGAAAGAACAATAGCATAGCATGCACGGATCAACTACAACATCATCGGCGAAATTGCAAACAAGTTGACAATCTGCCCAGATTCACAAAGTAGCAAACGTAGAGCTCGATTGACTCAAGCTAGGGTGCTCCATAATTGCAAACAAATACATGGATGGATAGAGCACTACAAGATTAAGAAAACATCCTTACTGATCATCCTCAAAAGAGGTACGGATCACTAGGAAACAACAAGAACATATGGCATCATGAGATAAACAGATCCAGGACTTAGTGATATTACTAAGTCCCTGAAAACAGAATTAGCAAGTGCACCATTTTGCAAGCTTGCACAAGTCACCTCACACATCACAAAAATACATGGGTTGCACCTCTGGAAAGATGACAAAACCCCTAACAAAACATATGTAGAGCATCAGGGCATATCATGCACACATTAATCATGGAAAAAATGACAAAAACCTAAACGGATTAGCAGATCTGACAATTATCTCAAGTAGCTCTCTTCTAACAGCATTTCGGGCATCAAGATGAGCTCAAATGAAAATGATGCAATGGAACGAAATGATGTACTCTCTGAGATGAACATTTTGATATGATATATGCATGAATCGAAGATACGAATGCAAAGTTACAGGGTCATGAACATGAGCACTTGTACTGAAATTTCTGGGACTTAGATGAATTTGACCTAGGGTTTTTTTGGATCTAGATCTCGCGCACGGAAATCGAGGAACTCCTACGAGGAACTGTAGCTGCCGGAGAGGAGGAGGTTGCCGGCGATGAGGGAGAGGCCGGAAGGCGGCGGCCGGCGGGCACGGACGCCGAGGTTGGCCGCGGGTGGCGCCTCGTGCGGCCGGCGGCGAGGGGCGGTGCCGCGGCGCGGCGGAGCAGCGAGGAGCTGGTGCGGCAGAGCAGCGACCGGGACGGCGAGCGGCGGCGACGGGCCGGCGGCGCTGCGGCAGCGGCGGATGGCGGCGGGCGCGGGCGTGGCGTCGTGGAGGAGAGGGCACGGGCAGCGCGGCGATGGGCGACCGGGACGGCG
>NC_041392.1:542866905-542874014 GCF_002162155.2 Triticum dicoccoides | reverse complement strand
GGCGTCGTGGAGGAGAGGGCGCGGGCGGTGCGGCGATGGGCTCGCGGGGGGGGGCGGCTACGGGCCCATGCGGGCTCCGGCGGCGGTGGGAGGCGGCGGCCACTCAGGCTGCGCCACGTGGCGGCGGCGGGAGGCGTCCAGACATGTCCGTCGGCCGGGTTTTGTCCGGCGCTGCGCGGCGGGTTGGATCTAGGGTTTGGGAGGAGGAGGAGACCCGGGATTTTTCGAGGGGGACCTATTTATAGGCATAGAGGGAGCTAGGAGAGTCCAAATGAGGTGCGGTTTTCGGCCACGCGATCGTGATCGAACGCTCTAGATGATGGAGTAGAGCTAGGTGGGTTTTGGGCCAAATTGGAGGGGTGTTGGGCTGCAACACACAGGAGGCCTTTTCGGTCCCTCGGTTAACCGTTGGAGTATCAAACGAAGTCCAAATGATACGAAACTTGACAGGCAGTCTACCGGTAGTAAACCAAGGCCCCTTGGCAAGTCTCAGTCCAATCCGGAAATGTTTAATCCCCACACATGAAAGAAAGTTAGAAATGACCACCGGAGGAGAACGAAGCGCCGGAATGCAAAACGGACAACGGGGAAAATGCTCGAATGCATGAGATGAACACGTATGCAAATGTAATGCACATGATGACATGATATGAGATGCATGACAACGACAACAACACACGAAGACAAAGACCCGAACCCGAGGAAATAAATATAACTTAACTCCGGAAACGGCAAGAGTTGGAGTACAAATTGGGAAAGTTACATCCGGGGTGTTACAACAGTCCACCACTATGAAAGGATCTTGTCCCGAGATCTAGGACTGAAAGAACGCCGGGTACTCAGAACGGAGGTGATCCTCGTGTTCCCAGGTAGCTTCACGGTGGGAATGGTGTGACCACTTGACTTTGAGAAAGATTGACTTGTTGCGAGTCTTGCGTTTAGTCTCTTCAAGAATAGCAACTGGGTGCTCACGATAAGAGAAATCTTCTTGGAGCTCAATGTCCTCGAAGTTGACGGTGCGGTCAGGAGTCTTGAAGCACTTTCGAAGTTGAGAGACATGGAACACATCATGAACATTTGCAAAGTTTGAAGGAAGCTCGAGTTGATAGGCGAGGTCGCCTCTCTTGCTGATAATCTTGAAAGGTCCCACGTATCTAGGGGCAAGCTTCCCTTTGATACCGAAGTGACGAGTACCTTTCATAGGAGAGACGTGGAGTTAAACATGATCTCCGATCTCGAAAGCCAAAACATGGTGCTTACTATCATAGTAGCTCTTCTGGCGGGATTGGGCTGCTTTAAGGTTATCACGAATGACTTTGCACATTTCTTCTGCCTCTGTGATTAAGTCATTACCCAAAAGCTGACGTTCACCGGTTTCAGACCAGTTGAGAGGGGTACGACACTTCCTGCCATACAGAATTTCAAATGGGGCTTTGCCCGAACTTGCTTGAAAACTGTTGTTGTAGGAGAATTCAGCATAAGGAAGACAATCCTCCCACTTCATGCCGAAGGAGATCACACAAGCCCTGAGCATATCTTCAAGAATCTGGTTGACACGCTCGACTTGACCGCTAGTTTGAGGATGGAAAGCTGTGCTGAAGCGGATGTTCGTGCCCATGGCCTTCTGAAAAGAATCCCAAAACTTCGAGGTAAAGATGTTGCCACGGTCTGAAGAGATCACTTGTGGAATACCGTACAGAGAAACAATACGAGAGGTCTAGAGTTCTGCCAATTGAGCTGCAGTGATTGACTCTTTGATAGGCAGAAAATGAGCCACTTTGGTGAGTTTGTCGATGACAACGAATATAGCATCATTGCCACGCTTGGACTTTGGAAACCCAGTCGCGAAGTCCATTTCAACGTGGTCAAACTTCCATTCTGGAATGGCAAGAGGTTGGAGGAGACCAGCTGGCCTTTGGTGTTCTGCCTTCACTCTTCTACAAACATCACATTCATGCACGAATTGAGTGATCTCGCGCTTCATTCGAGTCCACCAATAAGTTTGCTTGAGGTCCTGATACATCTTCATGCTCCCAGGGTGGATGGAGAGGAGTGAATTGTGAACCTCGTTCATGATCACTTTACGAAGGTCACCTTTGGGTACAACAATTCGATCCTCGAAGAAGACAGTGTCCTTGTCATCAAGGCGGTAGCACTTGTACTTGGACTGACTCTTAGCAATCCCAATCTTCACCTTTTTCACCATAGCATCAAGAAGCTGGGCTTGGCGAATATGGTCTTCTAAGGTAGGAGAGACTTGAAGGTTGGCGAGGAAACCTTGAGGAACAATTTGCAGATTAAGTTTGCGGAAAGCTTCACAAAGCTCGGGTTGATAAGGCTTGAGAATCAGACTGTTGGAGTAAGCTTTCCTGCTCAATGCGTCAGCAATCACATTGGCCTTGCCTGGAGTATACTCGATACTTGGATTATACTCTTGAATAATTTCGACCCATCGAGTTTGCCTGAGGTTGAGATTAGGCTGAGTGAAAATGTACTTGAGACTCTTGTGATCAGTGAAAATGTCCACTTTTCTTCCCAATAGAAGATGTCTCCAAGTCAAAAGAGCATGCACAACTGCCGCCAACTCGAGATCATGAGTGGGGTAGTTCTTCTCATTAGGCTTCAACTGGCGAGAGGTATAAGCCACAACTTTCTTCTCTTGCATCAACACTGCGCCAAGACCTTGGAGAGAGGCATCACAAAAGACCTCGTACGGCTTGGATTCATCAGGCGGAGTCAGAACTGGAGCAGTGATCAATTTCTCTTTCAAGTGTTGAAAGGAATATCACACTCCGGAGACCAAACGTACTTGACGTGCTTCTGAAGAAGATTTGAGAGAGGTTTCGTGATCTTAGAAAAGTTTTCAACGAATCTTCGGCAATAGCTTGCGAGACCGAGGAAGCTACGGAGTTGCTTCACTTTCTGAGGAGGTTCCCAATTCACAATTGCGGACACCTTCTCAGGATTCACGGCAATGTCCTTGGCAGAGATGATATGACCAAGATAAAGAACCTCATCGAGCCAAAATTCACACTTGGAGAACTTGGCGTAGAACTTGTGTTCTCTGAGCTTATCAAGAACCAAACGCAAGTGCTTGGCATGATCTTCCTTGTTCTTGGAGAAAACCAGAATGTCGTCGAGATAGACCAAAACGAAGTCATTGGTGTAGGCGTTGAAGATGAAGTTCATCATGCGAGAGAACATCGGAGGAGCATTGACGAGACCAAAAGACATGACAGTGTATTCATATGAACCAAAGCTTGTCCTGAAAGCCGTCTTGGGAATATCTTGCTCACGTATACGAATCTGATGATAACCCATACGGAGATCAAGCTTGGAGAATACTTGGGCACCTTTGAGTTGTTCGAATAGCTCATTGATGTTGGGAAGTGGATATTTGTTCTTGATGGTCTTCTTGTTCACTGGACGGTAATCAACACAAAGTCGGTCCGTTCCATCCTTCTTCTTCACAAAAAGAACACCACGACCCCACGGAGAAGAACTAGGCCGGATGAGACCCATTTTCTCTTGAATATCGAGTTGCTTCTTCAGCTCCTTCAACTCTTCAGGTCCGAGCTTATAAGGACGTTTGCACACAGGTTCCATTCCAGGCTCAAGATCAATAACGAATTCAACTGGCCGGTGCGGAGGCATTCCTGGAAGCTCTTCTGGAAAGACGTCTTGATATACGCAAACGATTGGAATTTGAGAGATGGCATCGAGTTCACCCTTCTCATTGAGAGAAAACAGACGGATGGTATCATCCCGAGCGGCAAAGACAATTACATCCTCAGATGAATGAGTCAATTGAATCTGCCTGGCTGCACAATCAAGCTGAGCCTTGTGCTTAGAAAGCCAATCCATTTCGAGAATAAGATCAATATCTGAGTCACCAAGAACATTTGGAGAGGACAAGAACTTATAGTCACCCAAAGTGATAGTAACATCTGGAACGCATACTCGAGATGTCATTTGATGGGCTGGAGAGACAATAGCCAACGGTTTCGGCAACACTTGAGTAACAAAATCATGCTTAGATGCAAAAGGTCTCGAGATGAAACAATGCGATGCACCAGTGTCAAAAAGAACTTTTGCAGGAATATCATTAACAGGAAGGTTACCCATGATCACATCTGACGAGTCCTCTGCCTGAGCTGCATTCATCAAGTTGACCTTGGCGTGCTTGGGGTTATGCTTGACCACAGCTGTACTTGCCGATCTGACAGGAGGAGGAGGAGGAAGACGCCTCTGGTTGAAACACTTGTTGGCATAGTGACCCTTCTGTTGGCACTTGTTGCACGTGACCTCTGAAAGCGGACGGTGATACAGAGCACTCGATCTTGGAGCTTGAGACGAAGTCTTGTTCTGAAAGCCAGGGTTGGGTGGGTGGGAAGAACCACTGCCACCTTTGCTCTTCTGCTGATACGGCTGACGGAACGGAGGAGGAGGAAGCCAAAACTTCTGCTGCTTGGCCACTTCAGTAGAGGAAGGAGTAACATCTCTGGCTCGCTTCTTGGAATCATCACACCTCAACTGAGCAGCCTCTTGTTTCAGTGCCATGTTGTAGAACTCATCGTACCTCAAGGGCTCAAAGAGAACAAGAGATAGCTGAATTTCTTCTCTGAGACCACCCCTGAACTGGTATATCATGCTCTTCTCATCAGGTACGTCCTGCTTGGCAAAGCGGGCGAGCTTCTGGAACAACTTGTTGTAGTCATAGACAGATAAAGAGCCTTGCTTAAGATTGCGGAATTCCTCACGCTTGCTTTCAACCACGCTTTGAGGAATATGATGAGCTCGGAAATCTCAACGGAAATCATCCCAAGTGATAACACGTCCACCTCTGGAATCCTTGTACTGCCGGAACCATTCTGCAGCTTGATCTTTGAGTTGGAAGGAAGCGAACTTGACAAAGTCCTCAGGCCTGACGTTACTGCACTCGAAATGCTTGCATAGATCCACAAGCCAATCGTCAACATCGGTTGCCTCAACACAATTGCTGAAAGTCTTTGGCCCGTTAGCAAGGAACTGGTTGAGTGTAGCAAAGTGATTCTAATTGCTGCCTTGATTCCCTTGGTTGCCTTGATTGCGCTCTTGAAGAATTTGCATGATCAACTGTGTGTTTGCATTGGTTGCGGCCATCACAGCTTGCCAGGCCTCCGGAGGAGGTGGAGGTGGTGGCGGATCAGGATTCGGAGTTGTGCGCGTTGGAGGAGCCATCCTAAAGAGGTTGACATCCATTAGCACATTGACAGACAAATATTGAAGCTGAATCCAACAGAATGAAAATTGCAACATATAGTCTTCACATCCGAGCAAAATGAACGAATGCATTCCTCTTGAAATAGTCACATATCCATAAATTGAGAAGCCACGTAGAATTAAGGTAGAGAAATAAATCAACAAGGTACGGATCAAGAACGAATAATCGGTAAGAAATCCCAATCTCAAACCAATATTCGTGGAAGAAGAACTAGAGCTACAAGAATTCCCACCTATGAAACTCCCGAATCTTTCCGGTTATGCAATCAGGTGTTGGGGATACAGGGGAAGCATAATATCTCACCCAAACTAGCAAATCCTACATCCAGCTGTATCCATCCTTCAATACATAACCAAGAAACCTTCGGAAACCATCTACCTCAACCTTCGAAAAGCATCCGTTATACAAGTTATGGCGATACTCCCGAACTCCCGCCCCAGTACTGGGTGGCGTTGAGGTTATCTCACCAACGAACTGCATAAAAGAGATTTTCGATGTCGGCGTACTAAACTCAGGTATTCCAGAACTGCAACGATAACATTATGATGACAACACCTCAGAGCTCAACTCCCCAGGAAACTTCCACTAAACCCCTGACAGGAGGCACCAAGACAATGTTCTCATCATAACACCATCGGAACGATTCCAAGATACCCGCGTGATCCTAAAAAAAATTTAGTGAAATTTGAGAAGAGAAGAGTCAAAACTCTACGTCAGGATGCCTTACTAGAGCGATGAGGAGACTGGGAAGTAAAAAAGAATTCCTAAACTCTCCGATATATAATTCCTAAATGACTCAAAACATTTTTCTAGACACAACTCGGCCGCTAAAAAAGATCAAGCAATGGGGCTCCTAAGGTCGGGGATGGCTCTGATTACCGACTTGTAACACCCTCGATGCGACTATATCTCCCACGTGTTGAGGCACGACTTAGAGGCATAATCGCATTGAAGGCATATGTCGCAAGTTAGGCAATCTTCACAACATCCCATGTAATATGAATAATAAAGGGGAGATAACATAGTTGGCTTACACTCGCCACGTCAATCAAGTACATAAATAACATTACATCATCCAAACACTCATGGCCCGACTATGGCGCCAAAATAAAAGAGAACCCAACATGCGACAACGGTCCTGTTCACCCCCAACTGGGCACCACTACTGATCATCGGGAAAGGAAACATAGTAACGTTGAGAGTCTTTGTTGAACTCCCACTTGAGCTCAAACGCGTCTCCTGGAGCGGAATCATCAGGCCCTGCATCTGGTGTAATAGTAATCTATGAGCCACAGGAACTCAGCAATCTCGCACCCTCGCGATCAAGACTATTTAAGCTTATAGGTAAGGCAAGGTAAATATGAGTGGAGCTGCAGCAAGCGACTAGCAAGTATGGTGGCTAGCTTATACGCAAAAGAGAGCGAGAAGAGGATGCAAAGCGCGAGCGAGAAACTAGAGAACCACCTGCGCAAACATTACTCCAACACCGTGTCCGCTTCCCAGACTCCGCCGAGAAGAGGCCATCACGGTAACACACTCAGTTGATTCATTTTAAATAAGTTAAGGTTCAAGTTATCTACAACCGGACATTAACAAATTCCCATCTGCCCATAACCGCGGGCACGGCTTTCGAAAGTTCAAATCCCTGCAGGGGAGTCCCAACTTAGCCCATGACAAGCTCTCACGGTCAACGAAGGAATAGACCTCCTCCCAAGACGTTCCGATCAGACTCGGTATCTCGGTAATTCAAGACACTTCGACAGGTTAAAACAAGACCAGCAACACCGCCCGAATGTGCCGACAAATCCCGATAGGAGCTGCACATATCTCTTTCTCAGGGCACACT
>NC_041392.1:542864312-542866500 GCF_002162155.2 Triticum dicoccoides | reverse complement strand
AGGCTAGGTGGCGAATGGTAAAACCAAGGTTGGGCATTGCTGGAAAAGCTTTAATCAAGGCAAACTATCAAGGGGTTCCCATTATAACCCAACCACGTAAGGAACGCAAAATCCGGGAACATAACACCGATATGACGGAAACTAGGGCGGCAAGAGTGGAACAAAACACTAGGCGAGAGGCCGAGCCTTCCACCCTTTACCAAGTATATAGATGCATTAAGATAACATAGCAATATAATGATATCCCAACAAGTAAATCAAAGTTCCCACAATGAACGGTCTTCAATCTTCACCTGCAACTAGCAACGCTATAAGAGGGGCTGAGTAAAGCGGTAACATAGCTAATCAACGGTTTGCTAGGACAAGGTGGGTTAGAGGTTTGACATGGCAATATGGGAGGCTTGAAAACAAGTGGTAGGCATCGTAGCAATGGCATAGCAAAAGAGCGAGCAAACTAGCATAGCAAAGATAGTAATGATTTCGAGGGTATGATCATCTTGCCTGCACAGTTGTCAGAGTAGACTGGATCCTTGAAAGCAAACTCAATGGGCTCCTCGTTAGCAAACTCATCTCCTGGATCTACCCAAAAGACAAACAAGCAACAAGGACACCATCAACTACGTGCAAGAAACAAACAATATGATGCAATGATGATATGCTATGCGGGATGCGATGCGGGATGCAAAATGCAAGATATGACAGGAAATGCAAGAACCTGGCCTCAACTTGGAAATACAAGTGTGCCACTGCAAAGATGAGATGAAATCGCTTGAAAACGATATAAAGAACACCGGAATCGGAGTTAGGGTTTGGAAATGGCAAGCGATTCAAAAATGACACCGGTCTGCGATTTACAGCAAGTAGCCATCTAAACGCAATGAGATGAACATGCTACAGCACCCAAACATGACAACAAAATACATGGCAGGGATGCACACAAGATGCTTAACAAAAGTCTAGCACTGAGCTACGGCCAATTCATCCATTAACAGGTTCAAACAAGCATGGCAAAAATGCATATGACAAACAGATTTCAGACTTAGTGATATTAACACTTGTCTGGAATTTCAGATCAGGTAGCACTCCTCGGAGCAACAAAACTACATGCTATAGGACCTGAACATGGCAAAGTAAAGCATGGCATGGATCTACTCAAAGAGCTTAACAAAAGTCCCCTAGTGACCTTAAGCCAAAAAGGATCAAAAAATACAATTGCAAGCATGTGAACATAACAAAAACATAATCAGTTTTCAGACTTAGTGAAAAACTGACACATGCTGAAATATAACTCAAGTAGGCATGTTTACGATCTCGATGCACTCACTACAGTGCAAGTCATGGCAATACAAGCATACACCCATCAATAAGGCACAAAATACAAGCTAGGCATGGCAAGAACAATAGCATAGCATGCACGGATCAACTACAACATCATCGGCAAAATTGCAAACAAGTTGACAATCTGCCCAGATTCACAAAGTAGCAAAAGTAGAGCTCGATTGACTCAAGCTAGGGTGCTCCATAATTGCAAACAAAGACATGGATGGATAGAGCACTACAAGATTAAGAAAACATCCTTACTGATCATCCTCAAAAGAGGTACGGATCACTAGGAAACAACAAGAACATATGGCATCATGAGATAAACAGATCCAGGACTTAGTGATATTACTAAGTCCCTGAAAACAGAATTAGCAAGTGCACCACTTTGCAAGCTTGCACAAGTCACCTCACACATCACAAAAATACATGGGTTGCACCTCTGGAAAGATGACAAAACCCCTAACAAAACATATGCAGAGCATCAGGGCATATCATGCACACATTAATCATGGCAAAAATGACAAAAACCTAAACGGATTAGCAGATCTGACAATTATCTCAAGTAGCTCTCTTCTAACAGCATTTCGGGCATCAAGATGAGCTCAAATAAAAATGATGCAATGGAACTAAATGATGCACTCTCTGAGATGAACATTTTGATATGCTATATGCATGAATCGGAGCTACGGATGCAAAGTTACGGGGTCATGAACATGAGCACTTGTTCTGAAATTTCTGGGACTTAGACGAATTTGACCTAGGGTTTTTTTGGATCTAGATCTCGCGCACGGAAATCGAGGAACTCCAGCGAGGAACTGTAGCTGCCGGAGAGGAGGAGGTTGCCGGCGACGAGGGGGAGGCCGGA
>NC_041392.1:542848229-542863545 GCF_002162155.2 Triticum dicoccoides | reverse complement strand
GGCGGCGGTGGGAGGCGGCGGCCACTCAGGCTGCGCCACGTGGCGGCGGCGGGAGGCGTCCGGACATGTCCGTCGGCCGGGTTTTGTCCGGCGCTGCGCGGCGGGTTGGATCTAGGGTTTGGGAGAGGAGGAGACCCGGGATTTTTCGAGGGGGACCTATTTATAGGCATAGAGGGAGCTAGGAGAGTCCAAATGAGGTGTGGTTTTCGGCCACGCGATCGTGATCGAACGCTCTAGATGATGGAGTAGAGCTAGGTGGGTTTTGGGCCAAATTGGATGGGTGTTGGGCTGCAACACACAGGAGGCCTTTTTGGTCCCTCGGTTAACCGTTGGAGTATCAAACGAAGTCCAAATGATATGAAACTTGACAGGCGGTCTACTGGTAGTAAACCAAGGCCGCTTGGCAAGTCTCGGTCCAATCCGAAAATGCTTAATCCCCACACATGGAAGAAAGCTAGAAATGACCACCGGAGGAGAACGAAGCGCCGGAATGCAAAACAGACAACGGGGAAAATACCCGAATGCATGAGATGAACACGTATGCAAATGCAATGCACATGATGACATGATATGAGATGCATGACAATGACAACAACACACGGAGACAAAGACCCGAACCTGAGGAAATAAATATATCTTAACTCCGAAAACGGCAAGAGTTGGAGTACAAATTGGGAAAGTTACATCTGGGGTGTTACACAAGACCACTTGTTTCAAGAAGGGCAAGGGCTAGAAGGGAAGCTTCATGAATGGCAAACCAGTTGCCGCTCCAGTGAAGGAACCCAAGGTTGAACCCAAACCCGAGACTAAGTGCTTCTATTGTGAGGGGAACGGTCACTGGTAGCGGAAGTACCCCAAATGCATGGTAGATAAGAAGGCTGGCAACTTCAACAAAGTATATACGTGTTATTAATGTGTACCTTACTAGTACTTCTGGTAGCACCTGGGTATTGGATACTGGTTCGGTTTCTATTATTGATGACTTGAAGCAAAAGCTATGGACTAAACGGAGACTGGCTAAGGGTGAGGTGACGATGTGTGTTGGAAGTGTTTCCAAAGTTGATGAGAACACCATCGCACGCTCCATCTGCCTTCAGGATTAGTATTGAACCTAGATAAATGTTATCAGGTGTCTACATTGAGCATGAATATGATTAGATCATGTTCATTGCAATATGGTTATTCATCTAAGTTAGAGAATAATGGTTATTCTATTTACATGAATAATACCTTTCATGGTCATGCATCCTATGTGAATGGTTCATTGAATCTCGGTCGTGGTAATACACATGTTCACACCAAAAGATATAGAGTTAATAAGGATAGTACCACTTTCTTGTGGCACTGCCGCTTAGGTCATATTGGCATAAGATGCATGAAGAAACTCCATGTCGATGGATGTTTGGAGTCACTTGATTTTGAATCGCTTGACACATGCGAGCCATGCCTCATGGGCAGGATGACTAAGACCCCGTTTTCAGGTACAATGAAACGGGCAAGTGACTTGTTGGAAATCGTACATGCTGATGTGTGTGATCCAATAAGAATTGAGGCGTGCGGTGGACATCACTATTTTCTCATCTTCACTGACGATTTGAGTAGATATGGGTATATTTACTTAATGAAGCACAAGTTTGAAACAATTGAAAAGTTCAAGCAATTTCAGAGTGAAGTTAAGAACCATCATAACAAGAAGATCAAATTCCTACGATCTGATCGATGGAGAATTTCTGAGTTATGAGTTTGGCAATCACTTAACACATTGTGAAATTGTTTCACAGTTGACACCACCTGGAACACCACAGCGTAATGGCGTGTCCGAACGTCGTAATCGAACCTTATGAGATATGGTGCGATCTATGATGTCTCTAACCGATCTATCGCTATCATTTTGAGGTTATGCGTTATAGACAACTGCATTCACTTTAGATAGGGCACCATCTAAGTCCGTTGAGACGACGTCGTATGAACAGGAAAGCAAAGTTGTCATTTGGTGTTGCGATGCTTAAGGCTTCAGCCAAAAAAGCTCGAACCCAAAGCGGACAAGTACATCTTCACAGGATACCCAAAGGTAATAGTTGGGTATACCTTCTATCTCAGATCCGAGGGCAAAGTGTTTGTCGCTAAGAACGGGTCCTTTCTCGAGAAGGAGTTTCTCTCGAAAGAATTGAGTGGGAGGAAGATAGTGAAGGAAATATGCCCTAGAGGCAATAATAAAATTATTATTTATTTCCTTATATCATGATAAATGTTTATTATTCATGCTAGAATTGTATTAACTGGAAACATAATACATGTGTGAATACATAGACAAACAGAGTGTCACTAGTATGCCTCTACTTGACTAGCTCGTTGATCAAAGATGGTTATGTTTCCTAACCATAGACATGAGTTACCATTTGATTAACGGGATCACATCATTAGGAGAATGATGTGATTGACTTGACCCATTCTGTTAGCATAGCACTTGATCGTTTAGTTTCTTGCTATTGCTTTCTTCATGACTTATACATGTTCCTATGACTATGAGATTATGCAACTCCCGTTTACCAGAGGAACACTTTGTGTGCTACCAAACGTCACAACGTAACTGAGTGATTATAAAGGTGCTCTACAGGTGTCTCCAAAGGTACTTGTTGGGTTGGCGTATTTTGAGATTAGGATTTGTCACTCCGATTGTCGGAGAGGTATCTCTGAGCCCACTCGGTAATGCACATCACTATAAGCCTTGCAAGCATTGCAACTAATGAGTTAGTTGCGGGATGATGTATTACGAAACGAGGAAAGAGACTTGCCGGTAACGAGATTGAACTAGGTATTGAGATACCGACGATCGAATCTCGGGCAAGTAACATACCGATGACAAAGGGAACAACGTATGTTGTTATGTGGTCTGACCGATAAAGATCTTCGTAGAATATGTGGGAGCCAATATGAGCATCCAGGTTCCGCTATTGGTTATTGACCGGAGACGTGTCTCAGTCATGTCTACATTGTTCTCGAACCCGTAGTGTCCACACGCTTAAGGTTTCGATGACAGTTATATTATGAGTTTATGAGTTTTGATGTACCGAAGGAGTTCGGAGTCCTGGATGAGATCGAGGACATGATGAGGAGTCTCGAAATGGCCGAGACGTAAAGATCGATATATTGGACGACTATATTCGGACATCGGAAAGGTTCTGAGTGATTCGGGTATTTTCGGGAGTACCGGGGAGTTACGGGAATTCGTATTGGGCCTTAATGGGCCATACGGGAAATGAGAGAAAGGCCTCAAAGGGTGGCCGCACCCCTCCCCATGGGCTGGTCCGAATTAGACTAGGGAGGGGGGCGCCTCCTTCCCTCCTTCTCCTTTTCCCTTCCCTTTCCTTCCCTCCTACTCCTACTACTTGGAAGGGTTCCTAGTTCTACTAGGAAAAGGGGGAATCCTACTCTCGGTGGGAGTAGGACTCCCCTAGGGCGCGCCATAGAGAGGGCCGGCCCCTCCCCTCCTCCACTCCTTTATATACGTGGCCAGGGGGCACCCCATAGACACAACAATTGATCTCTTGATATCTTAGCCGTGTGCGGTGCCTCCCTCCACCATAATCCACCTCGATCATATCATAGTGGTGCTTAGGCGAAGCCCTGCATCGGTAGAACATCATCATCGTCACCACGCCGTCGTGCTGACGAAACTCTCCCTCAACACTCGGCTGGATCGGAGTTCGAGGGACGTCATCGAGTTGAACGTGTGCAGAACTCGGAGGTGTCGTGCGTTCGGTACTTGATCGGTCGGATCGTGAAGACGTATGACTACATCAACCGCGTTGTGCTAACGCTTACGCTTTCGGTCTACGAGGGTACGTGGACACACTCTCCCCTCTCGTTGCTGTGCATCACCATGATCTTGCATGTGCGTAGGAAATTTTTGAAATTGCTACGTCCCCAACAGTGGCATCCGAGCCAGGTTTTATGCGTTGATGTAATATGCACGAGTAGAACACAAGTGAGTTGTGGGCGATATAAGTCATACTGCTTACCAGCATGCCACACTTTGGTTCGGCGGTATTGTTGGATGAAGCGGCCCGGACCGACATTACGCGTACGCTTACGCGAGACTGGTTTTACCGTCGTGCTATGCACACAGGTGACTAGCGGGTGCCAGTTTCTCCAACTTTAGTTGAACCGAGTGTGGCTACGCCTGGTCCTTGAGAAGGTTAAAACAGCACCAACTTGACAAACTATCATTGTGGTTTTGATGTGTAGGTAAGAACGGTTCTTGCTCAGCCCGTAGCAGCCACGTAAAACTTGCAACAACAAAGTAGAGGACGTCTAACTTGTTTTTGCAGGGCATGTTGTGATGTGATATGGTCAAGACGTGATGAGATATAAGTTGTTGTATGAGATGATCATGTTTTGTTGAAGTTATCGGCAACTGGCAAAAGCCTTATGGTTATCTCTCTATTGCATAAGATGCAAGCGCCAAATAATTGCTTTACTTTATCACTATGCGATAGCAATAGTTGCAAGAGCAATTGTTGGCGAGACAACCATATGACGACACATTGATATAGATCAAGATGATGGAGATCATGGTGTCATGCCGGTGACGATGGAGATAATGACGATGCTTTGGAGATGGAGATCAAAGGCACAAGACGATGATGGCCATATCATGTCACATTTTTTGATTGCATGTGATGTTTATCTTTTATACATCTTATTTTGCTTAGTTCGACGGTAGCTTTATAAGATGATCTCCCACTAATTATCAAGGTACAAGTGTTCTCCCTGAGTATGCATCGTTGCGAAAGTTCTTCGTGCTAAGACACCACGTGATAATCGGGTGTGATAGGCTCTACGTTCAAATACAACGGGTGCAAAACAGTTGCACACGCGGAATACTCGGGTTAAACTTGACGAGCCTAGCATATAACAGATATGGCCTCAGAACACGGAGACCGAAAGGTCGAGCGTGAATTATATAGTAGATATGATCAACATAGTGATGTTCACCATTGAAACTACTCCATCTCACGTGATGATCGGACATGGTTTAGTTGATATGGATCACGTGATCACTTAGAAGATTAGAGGGATGTCTGTCTAAGTGGGAGTTCTTAAGTAATATGATTAATTGAACTTTAATTTATCATGAACTTAGTCCTGGTAGAATTAGCATATCTATGTTGTAGATCAATAGCTCGCGATATTACTCCCAGTTTATTGTGTTCCTAGAGAAAAATTATGTTGAAAAATGTTAGTAGCAATGATGTGGATTGGATCCGTGATCTGAGGATTATCCTCATTGCTGCACAGAAGAATTATGTCTTTGATGCACCGCTAGGTGATAGACCTATTGCAGGAGCAGATGCAGACGTTATGAACGTTTGGCTAGCTCAATATGATGACTACTTGATAGTTTAGTGCACCATGCTTAACAGCTTAGAATCGGGATTTCAAAGATGTTTTGAACGTCATGGACCATATGAGATGTTCCAGGTGTTGAAGTTAATATTTCAAGCAAATACCCAAGTTGAGAGATATGAAGTCTCCAACAAGTTCTATAGCTAAAAGATGGAGGAGAATAGCTCAAGTAGTGAGCATGTGTTCAGATTGTCTGGGTACTACAATCGCATGAATCAAGTGGGAGTTAATCTTTTAGATAAAATAGTGATTGACAAAATTCTCTAGTCACCATCGCCAAGTTAGTAGAACTTCGTGATGAACTATAGTATGCAAGGGATGATGAAAATGATTCCCGAGCTTTTCATGATGATGAAATCGATGAAGGTAGAAATCAAGAAAGAGCATCAAGTGTTGATGATTAACAAGACCACTAGTTTCAAGAAAAGGGCAAAGGGAAAGACATGGAACTTCAAGAAGAACGGCAAGCAAGTTGTTGCTCAAGTGAAGAAGCCCAAGTCTGGTCCTAAGCCTGAGACTAAGTGCTTCTACTGCAAAGAGACTGGTCACTGGAAGCGGAATTGCCCCAAGTATTTGGCGGATAAGAAAGATGGCAAAGTGAACAAAGGGTATATTTGATATACAGGTTATTGATGTGTGCCTTACTAGTGTTTATAGTAGCCCCTGGGTATTTGATACTTGTTCGGTTGCTAAAATTAGCAACTCGAAAAAAGAGTTACAGAATGAACATGAACTAGTTAAGGGTGAAGTGACGATGTGTGTTGGAATTGGTTCCAAGATTGATATGATAATCATCGCACACTCCCTATACTTTTGGGATTAGTGTTGAACCTAAATAAGTGTTATTTGGTGTTTACGTTGAGCATAAATATGATTTGATCATGTTTATTGCAATACGGTTATTCATTTAAGTTAGAGAACAATAGTTGTTCTGTTTACATGAATAGAACCTTCGATGTTCATACACACCAACAAAAATGGTTTGTTGGATCTCGATCGTAGTGATACACATATTCATAATATTCAAGCCAAAAAGATGCAAAGTTAATGATGATAGTGCAACTTATTTGTGGCACTGCCGTTTAGGTCATATTGGTGTAAAGCGCATGAAGAAAATCCATGCTGATGGGCTTTTGGAATCACTTGATTATGAATCAGTTGATGCTTGCGAACCATGCCTCATGGGCAAGATGACTAGGACTCCGTTCTCTGGAACAATGGAGCGAGCAACAGATTTGTTGGAAATCATACATATTGATGTATGTGGTCCGATGAATATTGAAGCTCACGGCATGTATCATTATTTTCTGATCTTCACAGATGATTTGAGCAGATATGAGTATATCTACTTGACGAAACAAAAGTCTGAAATATTTGAAAAGTTCATATAATTTTAGAGTGAAGTGGAAAATCATCGTAACAAGAAAATAAAGTTTCTACGATCTGATCATGGAGGAGAATATTTGAGTTACGAGTTTGGCCTTCAGTTAAAACAATGTGAAATAGTTTCAGTACTCACGCCACCTGAAACACCACAGTGTAATGGTGTGTCCGAACGTCATAACCGTACTTTATTAGATATAGTACGATCTATGATGTCTCTTACCGATCTACCACTATCATTTTGGGGTTATGCATTAGAGACAGCTACATTCACGTTAAATAGGGAACCATCTAAATCCGTGGAGATGACACCGTATGAACTATGGTTTGGCGAGAAACCTAAGCTGTCGTTTCTTAAAGTTTGGGACTGTGATGCTTATGTGAAAAAGTTTCAACATGATAAGCTCGAACCCAAATCGGAGAAGTAAATCTTCATAGGATACCCAAAAGAAACTGTTGGGTAAACCTTCTATCACAGATCCGAAGGCAAGTTATTCGTTGATGAGAATGGATCCTTTCTACAGAAGGAGTTTCGCTCGAAAGAAGTGAGTGGGAGGAAAGTAGAACTTGATGAGGTAACTGTACCTGCTCCCTTATTGGAAAGTAGTTCATCACAGAAATCTGTTCCTGTGACTACTACACCAATTAGTGAGGAAGCTAATGATGATGATCATGTAACTTCAGATCAAGTTACTACCGAACCTCGTAGGTAAACCAGAGTGAGATCCGCACCAGAGTGGTACGGTAATCCTATTTTGGAGGTCATGTTACTTGACCATGACGAGGCTACGAACTATGATGAAGCGATGATGAGCCCAGATTCCGCGAAATGGCTTGAGGCCATGAAATCTGAGATGAGATCCATGTATGAGAACAAAGTATGGACTTTGATTGGCTTGCCGATTGATCAGCGAGCCATTGAGATTAAATGGATCTTCAAGAGGAAGACATACGCTGATAGTAGTGTTACTATCTACAAAGCTAGAATTGTCGCAAAAAGGTTTTCGACAAGTTCAAGGTGTTGACTACGATGAGAGTTTCTCACTCGTATCTATGCTTAAGTCTGTCCGAATCATGTTAGCAATTGTCGCATTTTATGAAATCTGGCAAATGGATAAACAAAACTATATTCCTTAATGGATTTATTAAAGAAGAGTTGTATATGATGCAACCAGAAGGTTTTGTCAATCCTAAAGGTACTAACAAAATATGCAAGCTCCAATGATCCATCTATGGACTGGTGCAAGCATCTCGGAGTTGGAATATATGCTTTGATAAGTTGATCAAAGCATATAGTTTTATACAGACTTGCGGTGAAGCCTGTATTTACAAGAAAGTGAGTGGGAGCACTACAGCATTTCTGATAAGTATATGCATGACATATTGTTGATCGGAAATGATGTAGAATTATTCTGCAAAGCATAAAGGATTGTTTGAAAGGAGTTTTTTCAAAGAAAGACCTCGGTGAAGCTGCTTACATATTGAGCATCAAGATCTATAGAGATAGATCAAGACGCTTGATAAGTTTTTCAATGAGTACATAACTTGACAAGATTTTGAAGTAGTTCAAAATGAAACAGTCAAAGAAGGAGTTCTTGCCTGTGTTACAAGGTGTGAAGTTGAGTAAGACTCAAAAACCCGACCACGGCAGAAGATAGAGAGAGAATGAAAGTCATTCCCTATGCCTCAGCCATAGGTTCTATAAAGTATGCCATGCTGTGTACCAGACCTATTGTATACCCTGCCTGAGTTTGGCAAAGGAGTACAATAGTGATCTAGGAGTAGATCACTGGATATTCGTCAAAATTATCCTTAGTGGAATAAGGATATGTTTCTCGATTATGGAAATGACAAAAGGTTTGTCATAAAGGGTTACGTCGATGCAAATTTTGACACTGATCCAGATGACTTTAAACTCAATCTGGATACATATTGAAAGTGGGAGCAATTAGCTAGAGTAGCTCTGTGCAGAGCATTGTTGACATAGAAATTTGCAAAATACTTACGGATCTGAATGTGGCAGACCCGTTGACTAAACTTCTCTCACAAGCAAAACATGATCACACCTCAGTACTCTTTGGGTGTTAATCACATAGCGATGTGAACTAGATTATTGACTCTAGTAAACCCTTTGGGTGTTGGTCACATGTCGATGTGAACTATGGGTGTTAATCACATGGTGATGTGAACTATTGGTAATTAAATCACATGGCGATGTGAACTAGATTATTGACTCTAGTGCAAGTGGGAGACTGAAGGAAATATGCCCTAGAGGCAATAATAAAGTTATTATTTATTTCCTTATATCATGATAAATGTTTATTATTCATGCTAGAATTGTATTCACCGGAAACATAATACATGTGTGAATACATAGACAAACAGAGTGTCACTAGTATGCCTCTACTTGACTAGCTCGTTGATCAAAGATGGTTATGTTTCCTAACCATAGACATGAGTTATCATTTGATTAACGGGATCACATCATTAGGAGAATGATGTGATTGACTTGACCCATTCCGTTAGCATAGCACTTGATCATTTAGTTTGTTGCCATTGCTTTCTTCATGACTTATACATGTTCCTATGACTATGAGATTATGCAACTCCCGTTTACCAGAGGAACACTTTGTGTGCTACCAAATGTCACAACGTAACTGGGTGATTATAAAGGTGCTCTACAGGTGTCTCCAAAGGTACTTGTTGGGTTGGCGTATTTTGAGATTAGGATTTGTCACTCCGATTGTCGGAGAGGTATCTCTGGGCCCACTCGGTAATGCACATCACTATAAGCCTTGCAAGCATTGCAACTAATGAGTTAGTTGCGGGATGATGTATTACGAAACGAGTAAAGAGACTTGCCGGTAATGAGATTGAACTAGGTATTGAGATATCGACGATCGAATCTCGGGCAAGTAACATACCGATGACAAAGGGAACAACGTATGTTGTTATGCGGTCTGACCGATAAAGATCTTCGTAGAATATGTGGGAGCCAATATGAGCATCCAGGTTCTGCTATTGGTTATTGACCGGAGACGTGTCTCGGTCATGTCTACATTATGAGTTTATGAGTTTTGATGTACCGAAGGAGTTCGGAGTCCCGGATGAGATCGGGGACATGACGAGGAGTCTCGAAATGGTCGAGACGTAAAGATTGATATATTGGAAGACTATATTCGGACATCGGAAAGGTTCCGAGTGATTCGGGTATTTTCGGGAGTACCGAGGAGTTACGGGAATTCGTATTGGGCCTTAATGGGCCATACGGGAAAGGAGAGAAAGGCCTCAAAGGGTGGCCGCACCCCTCCCCATGGGCTGGTCTGAATTGGACTAGGGAGGGGGGGCGCCCCCTTCCTTCCTTCTCCTTTTCCCTTCCCTTTCCTTCCCTCCTACTCCTACTACTTGGAAGGGTTCCTAGTTCTACTAGGAAAAGGGGGAATCCTACTCCCGGTGGGAGTAGAACTCCTCTAGGGCGCGCCATAGAGAGGGCCGGCCCCTCCCCTCCTCCACTCCTTTATATACGTGGCCAGGGGGCACCCCATAGACACAACAATTGATCTCTTGATCTCTTAGCCGTGTGCGGTGCCTCCCTCCACCATAATCCACCTCAATCATATCGTAGCGGTGCTTAGGCGAAGCCCTGCGTTGGTAGAACATCATCATCGTCACCACGCCGTCATGCTGACGAAACTCTCCCTCAACACTCGGCTGGATCGGAGTTCGAGGGACGTCATCAAGTTGAACGTTTGCAGAACTCGGAGGTGTCGTGCGTTCGGCACTTGATCGGTCGGATCGTGAAGACGTACGACTACATCAACCGCGTTGTGCTAACGCTTCCGCTTTCGGTCTACGAGGGTACGTGGACACACTCTCCCCTCTCGTTGATGTGCATCACCATGATCTTGCATGTGCGTAGGAAATTTTTGAAATTGCTACGTTCCCCAACAGATAGAACTTGATGAGGTTGTTGAACCTCTACTTCAACCGGAAATTGGTGCAACAGAGAAAGATGTTTCTCTGGCGCCTACGTTGGTTGAAGGGGAAGTTAATGATAGTGATCATGAAGCTTCGGATCAAGTTCCTATCAGACCTCGTAGGTCGACAAGGATATGTACTACTCCTGAGTGGTGCGGTGATCCTGTCTTAGATATCATGTTGGACAACAATGAACCTACGAGCTATGGAGAAGCGATGGTGGGCCCATATTCCGACAAATGGTTAGAAGCCATGAAATTCGAGATAGGATCCATGTATCAGAACAAAGTATGGACTTTGGTGGACTTGCCCGTTGATCGGCAAGCCATTGAGATAAATGGATCTTTAAGAAGAAGACGGACGTGGACGGAAATGTTACCGTCTATGAAGCTCGACTTGTGGCAAAGAGTCTTTTCACAAGTCCAAGGAGTTGACTGCGATGAGATTTTCACACCCGTAGCGATGTTTAAGTCCATCGGAATCATGTTAGCATTAGCTGTATTTTTCGATTATGAAATCTGACAGATGGATGTCAAAACAAGTTTTCTTACTAGTTTTCTTAAGAAAAAGTTGTATTTGATACAATAAAGGTTTTGTCAATCCTAAGGATGCTAAAAGGTATGCTGGCTCCAGCGACCCTTCTATGGACTAGAGCAAGCATCTCGGAGTCGGAATATATGCTTTGATGGAGTGATCAAAGCTTTTAGGTTTATACAATGTTTGCTAGAAACTTGTATTTACAAGAAAGTGAGTGGGAGCACTACAACATTTCTGATAAGTATATGTGGATGACATATTGTTGATCCGAAATAATGTAGAATTTCTGGAAAGCATAAACGGTTGTTTGAATGAAAAGTGATTTTCAAAGGAAGACCTGGATAAAGCTGCTTACATATTGGGCATCAAGATCTATAGAGATAGATCAAGACGCCTGATGATACTTTCAAAGAACGCACACCTTGACATGATTTTGAAGGAGTTCAAAATAGATCAGTCAAAGAAGGGATTCTTACCTGAGTTGTAGGGTGTGAAGTTGAGTAAGACTCAAAGCTTGACCACGGCAGAAGAAAGAGGAAGGACGAAGGTCGTCCCCTATGCTTTTGTCATAGGCTCTATACGGCATGCCATGCTGAGTACCGCACCTGATTTGTGCCTTGCCACATGTCTGGAAAGAGGGTACAAAGGTGATCCAGGAGTGGATCACTGGACAATGGTCAAAATTATCCTTAGAGGAATAAGGAAATATTTCTCGGTTATGGAGGTGATAAAGAGTTCGACGTTAAGAGTTACGTTGATGCAAGCTTTAACACCTATCCAGATGACTATGAGTAGAAAAACCGGATATGTATAATGGAGCAACCATTTGGAATAGCTCCAAGTGGAACGTGGTAGCAGCATCTATGATATGACATAAAGTTTTGCGAAGTACATGCGGATCTGATTGTTGCAGACCCGTTGACTATAACCTCTCTCACAAGCATAACATGATCAAACCCAGAACTCATTGAGTGTTAATCACATAATGATGTGAACTGGATTATTGACTCTAGTAAACTCTTTGGGTGTTAGTCACATGGTGATGTGACCTTGAGTGTTAATCACATAGCGATGTGAACTGGATTATGGACTCTAGTGCAAGTGGGAGACTGTTGGAAATATGCCCTAGAGGCAATAATAAATTAGTTATTATTATATTTCCTTGTTCATGATAATCGTTTATTATCCATGTAGAATTGTATTGATAGGAAACTTAGATACATGTGTGGATACATAGACAACACCATGTCCCTAGTAAGCCTCTAGTTGACTAGCTCGTTGATCAATAGATGGTTACGGTTTCCTGACCATGGACATTGGATGTCGTTGATAACGGGATCACATCATTAGGAGAATGATGTGATGGACAAGACCCAATCCTAAGCCTAGCACAAGATCGTGTAGTTTGTATGCTAAAGCTTTTCTGATGTCAAGTATCATTTCCTTAGACCATGAGATTGTGCAACTCCCGGATACCGTAGGAATGCTTTGGGTGTACCAAACGTCACAACGTAACTGGGTGGCTATAAAGGTGCACTACGGGTATCTCCGAAAGTGTCTATTGGGTTGGCACGAATCGAGACTGGGATTTGTCATTCCGTGTAGCGGAGAGGTATCTCTGGGCCCACTCGGTAGGACATCATCATAATGTGCACAATGTGACCAAGGGGTTGATCACGGGATGATGTGTTACGGAATGAGTAAAGAGACTTGCCGGTAACGAGATTGAACAAGGTATCAGGATACCGACGATCGAATCTCGGGCAAGTATCATACCACTAGAAAAAGGGAATTGTATACGGGATTGATTGAATCCTTGACATCGTGGTTCATCCGATGAGATCATCGTGGAACATGTGGGAGCGAACATGGGTATCCAGATCCCGCTGTTGGTTGACCAGAGAGATGTGTCGATCATGTCTGCATGATTCCCGAACCCGTAGGGTCTACACACTTAAGGTTCGATGATGCTAGGCTTATAGGGAAAGTATGTATGCGGTTACTGAATGTTGTTCAGAGTCCCGGATGAGATCCCGGACGTCATGAGGAGTTCCGGAATGGTCCGAGGTAAAGATTGATATATAGGAAGTGTGGATTTGGCCACCGGAAGTGTTCCGGGCATCACCGGTAATGTACCGGGACCACCGAAAGGGTTCTGGGGGTCCACCGGGAGGTGCCACCAGCCCCGGAGTCTTGCGTGGGCCAAGAATTGGAAGGGACCAGCCCCTAGGTGGGCTGGGGCGCCTCTCACCAAGGCCCAAGGCACCCTCAAGAGGAGAGGGGGCAAACCCTAGGGGCAGATGGGCCCTAAGGCCCACCCTAGGTGCGCCCCCCTCTCTCTCCCCCTTGGCCGCCACCCAGATGGGATCTGGGGGCTGCCTCCACCCCTAGGGAGGGAACCCTAGGTGGGGGCGCAGCCCATCCCCTACCCCTATATATAGTGGAGGTTTTGGGGCTGCCCAACACACGAGTCTCTCTCTCCCAAGGCGCAGCCCTACCTCTCTCCCTCCTCGTCTCTCGTAGTGCTTGGCGAAGCCCTGCTAGAGTACCGCACTCCTCCACCACCACCACGCCGTCGTGCTGCTGCTGGACGGAGTCTTCCCCAACCTCTCCCTCTCTCCTTGTTGGATCAAGGCATGGGAGACATCACCGGGCTGCACGTGTGTTGAACGCGGAGGCGTCGTTTTTCGGTGCTTAGATCGGAATCGACCGCGATCTGAATCGCCACGAGTACGACTGCCTCATCCGCGTTCTTGCAATGCTTCCGCTTAGCGATCTACAAGGGTATGTAGATGCACTCCCCTTCCCCTCGTTGCTAGATTACTCCATAGATTGATCTTGGTGATGCATAGAAAATTTAAAATTTCTGCTACGATCCCCAACACTAAGTGCCCGCGATGGAGACGTGCGACCCCTCCCCCCATTTCAAAAAGGACAAAGGCGTGGTCTTTCGATGCTTCGAAGGTTTAGTTTTGGTTTGCTTCGAGTCGTAGGAAAGACCGCACTATTAAGAGGGGTTTGTGTGGATAAATATCGTGTGGGAATGCCTTTCCCGAGCCTTACTCTCTTACCCTTCCCACTCCGACCACCTCAAATGAACCTAGTGTGTGTGTTGTGGTACTTAGAAAGTTGCAACAGTAAGTTACTGGGTACCCCGTGCGCACGGGGTCTTTTGACCCCCGTGCGCACGGGGTACTGCGTAACTCTCTGGATACCCTGTGCGCACGGGGTCTTTTGACCCCCGTGCGCACGGGGTGGTGCAATTGTCTTTGGATACCCCGTGCGCACGAGACTGACTTAGCCCGTGCGCACGGGGTCCAACGGGCAGAAATCCCCACCAGCCCATGAACACTATAAAAAGGCCCTTCTTCCAGCTCCAACCCTCAACCCTAATGTCTTGTTGAGCTCCACCATTGCTACACCCCATTTTGCTCAATACTCTCAATCCCTCCATCCAAACTTGTTGAAACTTTGGGGATTGGGAGAGCAAGACCCGATCTATAACTTGACCAAACCAAACCGCGTTCCCCGCAACATTTCTTCCCCATTGACTTGTTACTCTTGGAGCTTGGGCTCCTAGGCGGTTAGAGGTTCCTCCGGAAGCTTCCTTGCTTGTGGTGTGCTCCGGAGAAGTTTGTAAAGGTGTGGTGGTCGCCTTCAAGACCAACCCCGAGTGGTTCGAGGCTCATCCGTTGGGGGTGACTCGAAGGAGAATACGGTGAGCCTTTGGTGGCATTCTGCAAGCTTTGGCTCCAGCACCGCTCCAAACGGAGATTAGCTCTTCCCCAAGGAAGAGTGAACTTTGGGTTAAAATCCGCGTCCTTGTCTCACTTGTGGTTAATCCTTTCCCGCATCTTTCTTTGTTGTTGTATGCTTGTTGGCTTGCTAAGTAGTTTGTTGCCTAGCTTTTCTTCTTGGAGCTTGCTTGTCATATAGGTTGCATTCACCTAGTTGCATATCTAGTGAACTCTTTTATCCGCTAAGCCTTAAAATGTACAAGAAAGATTAA
>NC_041392.1:542811555-542847903 GCF_002162155.2 Triticum dicoccoides | reverse complement strand
CTAGTCGACCGTATCGATCCTTTCACACTGGCACTGGCCCAAGATGTGAACGTGAGACGTGTGGTGATGGGCTCAGATTGCTTGGAGGTGATTACTAATATTAACAAAGGAGCAGCAGCTAGATATGCATCAGTTCTACATGAAATTACACATCGATGGAAGGAATTTGGGGAAGTGTGTTTCCGTTTTGAGCCTCGGGATTCCAATTTCAAAGCTCATATGTTTGCAGAGGCCGCATCATCTCTTGCAATCGATCGCCATTAGTGGCTATGGAGAGTCCCTTATATCATTTGTATCCCGTTTACTTTGAATTATGAATGAACCTGTTTTTGAGGCATCTTCTTATTTTGAAAGTTTTTTTTGAAAAAAATGAATGTCTTTGAACAGGCAAATTTCTTTTTAAATTACTAAAAAACACATTTTTTTAAATTCCGAACAAATTTTCGAGAAGTGAGCATCTTTGAAATTATGAACATTCTTTGAAACACACTTTTTTTTGAAATGGTGAACAAATTTTGGAAATGGGAAACATTTTCTGAAATTCGGATTCTTTGTAAACACAAACATTTTTGGAAATTCCTGAACATTTTGAAACAGAGATTATTTTTTCATACAATTTTTTTTTTGAAATTCCTGAACATTTTTTAAAGCAACAACTATTTTGGAAACAAAAACATTTTGTTGAATTTACAAACATTTTTTTCTCTATTCGAAAGTGTATTTCTAAAATGCAAAGATTTTTTCAAATTTGTGAACATTTTTGTAAAAAAATGTGAATTTTAAAAATGGAAAAGGGAAAAGAATCAAAAGAAAAGAAAATAAGAAGAAGAAGAAGAAAAACACTAAAAGGGAAAACCTAGTAAAGAAACAGAACATGCAAAATTGGTTCAGAACCTTCTAGAAGGTTACACAAACAGGATAGGAACCTTCCAGAAGGTTCACAAAACCGGTTCCTGTAGTGTGTTGTGTATTTAACAAGTGGGCCGGGCCAATGCTGATCGATCTGATGATATGTGTCTACCAGGCCGATTTTATATTTTTTTTACCAGCCCGATTTTCACGTTAAGCCGTGAGCCCAACACGTGGTCCGTTAATGGTGCGAGTTGTATGCCGACGCGGTTTGGAGTGTGAGTCGGAATCGGCGAGCCCAATGGAATCAATAAAAGCACCCCAGAAGAGATGAATGATGCACACACCAAGGAAGGGATCGTGGAACCAATATCATCCGGCCGGCCCTTTCTTCCTTCTCTCGATCGGTCCTTTGGATTTGGAGAAGAGAAGAGGATCAGGATGGCATGGACCGGCAGTCGGAGTGGATCGTCCTGCGGCGCGTGCTGGCCTTCCTCAAGTCGAGGAAGCTCCACCGGGCGGCGTACGCGCTGGAGAAAGAGGCGAGGCTCAAGCTGGACCTGCCGCACCTGCACGACCTCTTCGCCAAGGGCCGCTGGCGGGCGGCGGACGAGTACGTGACGACGTTCATGAGCGGGAAGGAGACCACCACGCCATCCGCGTCCGCCACGCTCTTCGTCGTCAGGTTCGAGCGCCTCGTCCGCGCGCTCAGGCGGGGCGACGAGGCGTGGGCCCTGCGCTACTTCCGCCGCTCCGTCCGGCCGCTGCTGCGCAGCCACCCCGACGAGGCCGCCGCGCGCGCCGAGTGCGAGAGGGCCATCATGGACCGCGACTCCCTCCGCCGCAACTACCCCGACGATGCCGCGTACAGGGAGCAGCGCCTGATCGAGTTCTATCGCCGCGTCTATCAGAACGAGCACATCTCCCGCTCCTTCAACGATATCTTTGACTACAACATGCGCTTCATGAGGGGGACGGCCGCCATCGGCCTGCGCCGCCATGCACGCCGGACGCGACGCCCACCAAGACCCGCCGCCTAAATCCATCCACAGCCGAAACAGCTAGCCTCATCCGCTCATTGCTCATCGCTCATCTCGACCCGATCGACCAGACAGCACGACGAACAAATTAATAACGCTTCTTCGGTTGATATCCATTATTAAATGTATGTAGGTAGGAGTAACTTATGATTTGTTTGTAGTACGAAACAAGTTGATGAGCTAGAAGTGCATGACGATGGAAGTTTTGATTTCCTGATTTTCAAGAGCTTCAACTTGTGTCTTCGAATTCTGAAAGTTCACCAAAGATGATTAATTATCTAAAGAGTTCTTCATCAGGTTTGGTTAACAACACCATTACATCTTTGAAGTAACCATCAGTGGTTTGCTATTGTCTCGAGGGGATAGACCAAGATAAGGGGCTGCAAAAAGAAATGGGGTTGCAATGCAAAACACTAGAACAATCTTGGGTTTTGGTGTACTCACTTTCTAAAACTTAGCAAGAAAAACCATATTTGTAAATTTTGAAAAAATATGGAAAAATACGTGTGCAAAATATGAAAATGAGAATGCCATGCTAGTTTAAGTTTCAAAACTAAAAATCGCAGCACTCTCATGATCACTTCAGTCAAAAATGGGTGTTTTTCCCCATAAATGTTCATAATTTACGAATATGTTATTTTTACAAAGTAACACGCAAATGATTCTGGTGTATCGGGGTTGCAAAAATCCGCTCTCTTATGCAATGTGTGAAATCAAAAGGTTGGTGGTTTTGTTTCAAAAATGCTTCTTGGATGGACAATCAGGTGACAGTGACACACACCCTTACGTCTTACGAGCTAGACAAGTAGGAGTATGTCTCAAGTTGTGATGTGCATGGGTTTGCTCCTTCATGTCGTTGGAGCTATTACATGATTATGTATGAACCATATTCTGTAATCAATAAAATGAAATTGAGCAGAGAAAAATGATAACATGCTAAAAAAAGGCAGAATTAAATACATGAACGAATGCCAAAATGAATTATCTCCATCGGGCAGAAATGCATAGCCATGCCTAAACCCGATCGGTTTGCAATACCCAATGGATATCCATTGGGAAGTAGTTTTCAGCATTTTTACACTATAATTTTAGCATTGATCGATAGACACAAAATTTGACCGCAAAATTAGGATGGGGCGATACCACAATATATCTCTTCAATAGTTGTTTATAGCAAGCTCTCCTAGACACTGAAATGTATTTAGAGACATTATAATTGTGCACTTTTCCAACCATCTCATGCCATAAATGTTCCCGTCCGTCCGACCTTCAGTTCTAGTCATTTCCGGCCATTTGATCTCCTCTCACTTCCACATTGGGTTCATATGGTCACCAAGGGTTTCAAGTACATGGCCGATGCTCCAGTATCAAAATCGGACTATTGGGCCTCATGAGCCTTACTTCATTGTATAAGAGAAATTTACATGAAAAAAGAACTACCGTCACATCTATTTGAGAACAATAGAACAATATACTATATGGTGTATATAAATATCAACATGAGCAAACTTACAATCTTTTGGATACATAAAAGATCACAAAATAACTGCTACAACTACTGCTATTGTGGATCTTTGCTGAATCAGAAAAAGATATATGAATGCTGCAATCTGCACTGACATGATTTAAATTGTTCAAAGGTGCCAAGTAGTCGTCCTCAAGTATTGCATAGCAACCTTGCATACCTTATTACAAGTCAATGGAGACTCGCAGGCCGTCATGAGCAAGTTGTGTCGGTATTCCTTCTCTATAATCATACAAGCTTACACATGAGACAGGGCCTTTAGGTTTAGAGAAAATAAAGGAAGAATGTAACAATTTCAGCAGCTACACACGGACATACCTGATAGACCATTCTGCCAACATCTGGTTTTCTCTCTGATGCTCAAAAAAATGCCTCATTCCAATCAACAGAGCTCTTTTAGGATGGATCCTCTTGATAGCATCAAGACTCTGCAGAAGTAGGAAATTGTTTTCATGCTGAAGAAAATGTAATTTCCCTATACAAGGAACACTTCACAGTTTTCTAAGCAAATCTGATAAAAAAACTTCAAGACAGAATATTAGCAAGTCTTTGAAAAATAACCTCACTGAGGGTTAAATGGGTGCTGAAAGAATCTCCCTGTTCAGAACATGAAGTCTGTGTCAGACTATCAACATATTTGACAGCATTTGGAATTTAGTCGTATCAAATAATCATCAAATTTGAATTCTCTATGACGTGCAATGAGGGGTAGGCTTACAACTCCATGCAAAGAGTTTGCTTCTAGTATAAGTAGGTCAACTTGTCCAGCACCAGACTTCGAAATAGCTAGAGGCAAAGACTCAGCATCAGCAATTCAGCATTATGTTCATATGCAGGAAACAAGAAAGTCCAACTAAAAAGTAGCTAGATATTTTACCATGTGATTATGATTTGCAACCTTGTTAATACTACTATTTGGTAACTGACATGTATTAAGACTCTTGTCTCCGAGATACACACTGAAAAGTGTTACTATTGAATTTGATCAGATAAAATCACTGAAGTTGAGGTGTACACTTTTATGATTTTTGGTGCCCCACATATAGCATTTGAAATACAGCTTTAGCAACAACAATAGATAATTAACCTGCTAGATTATCAAGGGCATCATAAACAATGTCAAGAATTTTGGATGCAGTTTAACAGATTAGTAACATCTTTCTGTTTCAATTCAAACTACACCTTAAACATATGTCAGTGAAAAACGTCCTCCTGTACCGATTAACAATCCTACCATCTGTGATCTACGACAACAAGCATTCTAATTATCTGAAAAAAGTATTATGGACAAAGATTAGTTTTTTACCATGCTCGGTTTTAGGTAGAAATCTTGAGACATCAGATAAATACGCAACTCTGGCTCTCCTCCCAAATAAGAAGCCTAAACAAATATACCCTTCTCCATGCATTACCTGCGCACAGAATAGCAATCTTAGTAAGCACTCCAGGAGGCAAACACGTAACAAGATCAAAGTAATGGTTAACAGCGCTGGTTGTTACCGGCAATGGCACAAATTCTAGTGCTGATGCTACAAACGGTTTCTCAACATCATCCTGAACTATCTTCCACTCGATTTTTGCGGCTTGGGCATCTTCATCGCCATCCTCTGGCTTCTGCTCCACCAAGTAGGGGAATCTTCTCGCGATACTGTAAATTCACGGCTGTTGTTATTACGGGATATGTTCTGGTGACTAATCCGTTTTTTTTCAGCTCACTTGTAAAGCTGAAGATGAAGACGAACCTGTCCATCGTGAATTGTGTGAGGAAGATAGGAATTTTCTCGACATCGTTTCGGTCATTTCTTGGTTGTACCACCCAGACTTCGTCAAGGCCTAATACAGCATCTGCATGCTCATGAGTCAGAATGATCTGCACTGCACAGAACCCTCTTAGTCCCCAGGATCCTTAATTTTTTTCAGAAAATAATGCACTGTCGAATATCTCACCGAGTCAACGTAAGGAACTTTGTGGTGGACAAACCACCGGAGAACTTGCTCTCTGAAGGTCTTGCCGATGTCGATTAGGATGTACTTGTGGGTTCCATCTCCATGGCAATAGTCTACCAAGAGGGAGGTGTTGAGCCTGAAAACCAAACAGGCATATGAATCTTGTCACATAGTGTTGTCATAAGGATGTTCTGTTCAACCCGTTTGCAACAACTCCGCTATTCGGCAGTTGTGAGCCACTTATCTTACAAAATTAGTTAAAGTGCCCTCACAAAGTTATGTAAATATATCTAGACCATTCATGTAAAGTATGTTCGACTTTTCTAATATATCTAGAACAAAATGAGAAATTGCATTTCAGCAAACGTGAAATGCAAATTATCTGTAATATGAAGTTATCTGAAAGTCGTTGCCTGTGGCCGTACTGCGCGCACCTGTAGTTGGGGTTCCCCTCCGGAGGGAGGGAGATGCCCATGGAGCAGACGGCGCAGGGCGGCGTTGACGGCTTGAGGAGGCACCGTGCGTCGGGCAGCGCGCCGGAGCAGCCCGTGCCCAGGAAGATGAGCGACGAAGATCCCCCCGTCGGCGACTTGGACGGATCGGGCTCCATCGATCCCCGGACGATCGAATTGGTTCTTGTTTGTCTCGTTGGGAGTTTGAGACGCTGATTTTCTCTTACGGTATGGTCCTCCTCTGTCCTCTCTTCTGCTTGTTCGGGAAAGCTTGTTTGTTGGTGGCCCCGGAAAAGCTTTGGTATTGACCTCGGCAAGTCTTCGCGCCCTTCTCTTTTCTTGAAGATTTTAATTATGCACATTGTCAAATCAGTATACTAGAGCATCTACAGCCGGGAGTCTCAAACTGCCTCATATGCCCGGGCAGGCCGCAGTCACTGTCCGGTCGCGAAATTTCGACGCAGACAGGCACCTCAAACGGCCCTTAAATGACCAGGCTGACCGGCACCCCTCATATCCAGTCCAAATATGAGGCGGATATAGGAGCGCTCGGACATGCCCCGGCACACCCGCCACGTCGGACCCGATAGCCCGACCCAACCGTAAATTGCACCAAATCCATCCCCCGGACCTGTTTGATCCATTTGTTCTCTCCTCTCTTCTTCCTTCTCCGTGTCGTCCGTCTTGCAGCTCCGCTGCCGCGCGCTCCACAGTCGTTCCTAGCCTTTATGCCGTCAGCTCCGGCAGAGCAGTCCCCTGTCCCGTCCTCCGCCGCGTGGGACGTCATCGCTGGCCCGGACGCCACCGCGGTACGTCTGGCAACTCCCTGACTCTGCCTTGCGCTTGATGTGTTCGACACATTGTCTGACCAGATTTTTTGTGATTTTATTAGGGAACATGGATTCTGATGCTTCGTCGGACGAGGAGTATGGACCGACAGAGCTTGATCAAATAATTCATGATGAGTTCTTTGATTCCACGAGTTCGGACGAAGAAGTGGACATGATCATGCTCATGAGCATGCAAGAAATGGACCAACAAGTGGAGCATATTCTGAACTTCAAGGGCTCAATCAAAGGAAGAAGAGTGATCAACCAGGATAGGGTGTCCAGAGCAAAGCTACTGCGCAAGCACAAGGACTACTTTGCTCCCGACCCTACTTTCACGGATGATCCATGGTTTCGTTGTTGTTTTCGCGCATTGTTGACGGAGTGGAGGCACACGATAACTACTTCAAGCTCACAAGGAATTGCTGCAGACAACTCTCTTTCTTTGCCAAGAAAAAGTGCACAACTACTCTGAGGATGCTTGCATTAGTTACTTCTTCGGAAGCCATTGGTGAGATGGTCAGGATGAGGGAGAGCACGTGCCTGAAGACTACTATCAAGTTTACCCGCGCTGTGGTGGAGGTGTTTGGACCTGAGTATCTCAAAGAACCAAATGCGCCAGATATGGAGAAGTTGTTGGCTATTGGTGAGGCAAGGGGGTTTCCAGGAATGCTCGGATCAATTGATTGCATGCATTTGCAATGGAAGAACTGCCTCAAAGATTTGCAGGGAATGTATCAATGTCACACCAAAGAGGCCACCATCACACTAGAAGCAGTGGCATCACATGACTTATGGATTTGACATGCTTTCTTTGGAATGTCGGCTTCTCACAACGACATCAACGTGCTTTAACGATCTCTGGTGTTTAGGAGGCTTTGCAATGAGGAATCACTGCCATGCAACTACACCGTCAACAACCGAGAGTACAACATGGGATACTATCTTGCTAATGGTATCTATTCTCAATGGACGGCGTTTGTGAAGACCATATCCGAACTGCATAGCAATAAACAAATCCACTTTGCAACAATGCAGGAAGCAGCTAGGAAGGATGTGAAGAGGGCATTTGGTGTGCTTTAAGCTCGTTGGGGAATTGTGCATAGCGCTGCAATGATGTGGGAATCAGGAACCTTGTGACAACTGATGACATATTGTGTTATTTTGCACAATATGATTGTCAAGGATGAGGGTGATGGTATAGCTCAAACCAATGATTTTGAAGAACCTGGAGAACAAGTTGAAATCCCAGAAGATCAAGATGCAGCTCAGCTTATGAACTTTCTGCAGATGCATCAGAATCTTTGAGATCATCAGGTGCACACACAACTACTCAATGATCTTGTGGAGCACATGTGGACCCATAATGGAAACCAAGGAGCTAATGTTTGAGTTGTGCACTTAAAATAAATTTTATGTAAACACTATCTATGCTCGGTACCAATATTTGTTATTTACGTGCGACATTAGCTTATATGATCGACGTGCGTGGATTTGAGATTAAGAATTTGAGATATGTGGATTCCGGGGGCGAAATAGGATGGGCCACCCGGATGTGTCCGCGCGCGTGCCCGGGCGCGTCCGCGGATGTATAGGGGTTCGGATTTACCAAGTCCGGCTGTAGATACTCTTATGGGCCATCTAACGTTTTCTTTTGCTGTTGAAAGCACAGGTGCTCCCCTGGTGATTTTGGTAATTAATGTCAACATATCTTTTGTTGGACTAATATTTTCATCTAGCATATTTCAGATAAGTCCAACAGTGGAGTGACATGGACTAGAGGATGTGGAACCCCTTCAAGATGCTGAGGAAAAAGGATTGGCTCAAGATCAAAGCACAAGACTCTACATTTTTTCATTTTAGTGATTCAAGATCACATTGAGTCCATAGGAAAGCCAATACTATTAAGAGGGGGTGAGGTGTTTTTTAATGGCTTGCTTGCTCAAAGTGCTTAGTGATATGCTCCACAACCCTCAACTACTTTCTCACATCCAAGTATGTCCCAAACCAAAAGTCAAACTTGGCCCCACCAATTTTATCTATCCGGAACCACCAAGTTCACTTGACATAAGCCACTGCCAGAAACCCTAGTCAATTCGCTCTCAACGATGGGATCTCGGTATCACCGAAATGGGCTTGCAAACTCTCTCTTGCCTATTACATCAATTTCGGTCTCACCAAAATATGTAATCGGCTCCACCGAGTTTGCCTGGCCAACTCTCTATCTGGCTTATTACCAAAATCGGTTACACCGAGTTTGTGTAATCGGTCCAACCGAGATGAGGCTTTACCCTAACCCTATCACATCGGTCCCACCGAGTTGACATGTCGGTCCCACCAAAAACCCTAACAATCACAGTATGAACTAAATCGGTCTGACCGAGTTGTATGATTCGGTCCCACCGAGTTTGGTGATTTATGTGTGATGGTTAGATTTTGTGTGGAGGCTATATATACCCCTCCACCCACTCTTCATTCGTGGAGAGAGCAAACAGAACATGCCTACACTTCCAACATACATTTTCTAAGAGAGAACCACCTACACTTGTGTTGAGGTCGAGATACTTCATTCCAACCACATAAATCTTGATCTCTAGCCTTCGCCAAGTTGCTTTCCACTCAAATCATCTTTCCACCAAATCCTATCCTATGAGAGAGAGTTGAGTGTTGGGGAGACTATCATTTGAAGCACAAGATCAAGGAGTTCATCATCAACACACCATTTGTTACCTCTTGGAGAGTGGTTTCTCCTAGATTGGTTAGGTGTCACTTGGGAGCCTCCATCAAGATTGTGGAGTTGAACCAAGGAGTTTGTACGGGCGAGGAGATTGCCTACTTCGTGAAGATCTACCCTAGTGAGGCAAGTCCTTCATGGGCGATGGCCATGGTGGGATAGACAAGGTTGCTTCTTCGTGGACCCTTCGTGGGTGGAGCTCTCCGTGGACTCGCGCAACCATTACCCTTCGTGGGTTGGAGTCTCCATCAACGTGGATGTACGATAGCACCACCTATCAGAACCACGCCAAAAAATCTCTGTGTCTCCATTTGCGTTTGCACACTCTAATCCCATCCCTTTACATTCTTGCAACTTGCCTGATTTACTTTCCGCTGCTCATATACTCTTGACATGCTTGCTTGATATGTATTGTGAATGTTCAAACTTGTGCCAAAACTCCACTTCAACTTAAAGAAATTAAAAAGTGCAACTTTTCTTGCTAAGAGTCTATTCACCCCCCTCTAGACACCTCTTCTCGATCCTACAATTGGTATCAGAGCATTGGTTTCCATTGCTTTGGTTTAAACACCTTTGGAGGAAGATGGATGAGTCTATGTTGGGGAGTCTTAGACGTAGAGTGCCTATTCTTGATGAAGAGTATTTTCATGAGTGAAAAAATGAGATGCTTGAGATCTTCAATGAATATCATTTGACCAAGTACATTACTATTCCTTATGCTCGCATTGTTGACCCTTTGCATCCCACACCCGATGAGGACCTTGACATGATTCACAATTTTAGAACCATCAATCTTATCATTAGAGGGTTGCCCAAAAATTTGATTGCTAGCTTACCTACTCTTGATTGTGCCTACACTATATGGAGATTTCTTGAGGAACGATTCCCAAATTATTCCTTGAAAATTCTAGATAAGATTCTTCATAAGTCTATTGCCTTGAGTAAGATGAGTTCCAATGATCCCAAGTTTGGTGATTGCTTATTTGAGCTTACTAATCTTACGAGTGCAAAAGGAGATGTTGGAATTATTAGCAATATCATTTTTGAATTCATTAGAATCCATGGAGATGAACATTGTTATGGTCATGCTTCTAATGAATTACCCTCTTTAGGAGTTGATCCATCACATGACGATGTTGAACATGGATACTATGATGAGGATGATGATAGTGACTATGATCTTGATGATGCGATGAGACACTTTGGTCTTATGGCTAATCTTTGCGGCTACATGGCTGGAGGAAAGGAATGGGTCCTTGATAGTGGATGTACTGATCATATGACCAGAGACAAAGATATGTTTCGTGAGCTTGCTGAAAACAACGGCCCTCGAAAGTATGTCACTTTCGGTGATAACTCAAAGGGTAAGGTGGTTGGCCTTGGTAAGGTGGCCATCTCACATGATAGCTCCATACAAAATGTTATGCTCATTGAATCTCTTGGTTACAATTTACTTTCTGTATCTAGACTTGCTGACTTTGGGTTAAATATCCTATTTACCGAAGTAGATTGCCAAGTGTTTCATAGAGATAACTATGTAGGATCGAAAGTATGTCTAGAGGGTGGGGGGTGATTAGACTACTTGACCAAATAAAAATCTAGCCTTTTCCCAATTTTAGTTCTTGGCAGATTTTAGCAACTTTGGACAAGTCAAGCAATCTTAACACAATTCAAGCAAGCATGCAAAGAGTACATGAGCAGCGGAAAGTAAAGCATGCAACTTGCAAGAATGTAAAGGGAAGGGTTTGGAGGATTCAAACACAATTGGAGACACGGATGTTTTTGTCGTGGTTCCGATAGGTGGTGCTATCGTACATCCACATTGATGGAGACTTCAACCCACGAAGGGTAACGGTTGCGCGAGTCCACGAAGGGCTCCACCCACGAAGGGTCCACGAAGAAGCAACCTTGTCTATCCCACCATGGCCATCGCCCACGAAGGACTTGCCTCACTAGCGGTAGATCTTCATGAATTAGGCGATCCCCTTGCCCTTACAAACTCCTTGGTTCAACTCCACAATCTTGTCGGAGGCTCCCAAGTGACACCTAGCCAATCTAGGAGACACCACTCTCCAAGAATTAACAAATGGTGTGTTGATGATGAACCCCTTGCTCTTGTGCTTCAAATGATAGTCTCCCTAACACTCAACTCTCTCTCACAGGATATGGATTTGGTGGAAAGAAGATTTGAGTGGAAAGCAACTTGGGAAGGCTAGAGATCAAGATTCATATGGTAGGAATGGAATATCTTGGTCTCAACACAAGTGTAGGTGGTTCTCTCTCAGAAAATATAGGTTGGAAGTGTAGGTTTGTTCTGATGGCTCTCTCCACGAATGAAGAGGAGGTGGAGGGGTATATATAGTCTCCACACAAAATCTAATCGTTACCCATAACTTTCCAAACTCGGTGGGACCGAATGATTAAACTTGGTCGGACCGATTTAGCAAAGCTAGTGACTGTTAGGGTTTTCAGTGGGACCGACATGCAACTCGGTAGGACCGATATGATTAGGGTTAGGGCATAACGTAATCTCGCTGAGACCGATTACACAAACTCAGTGAGACCGATTTTGGTAATAAGCTAACCAGAGAGTTGGTCAGGTAAACTCGGTGGGACCGATCGCTCATTTCGGTGAGACCGAAATGTTACGAAGGGAAAACAAAGAGTTTACATTGCAATCTCGGTGGGACCAATCGCTCATCTCGGTGAGACCGAAATGTTACGAAGGGAAACAGAGAGATTACAACCCCATCTCGGTGAGACCGAGATCCCTATCGGTGAGACTGATTTGCCTAGGGTTTGTGGCAGTGGCTATGACATTTGAAACTCGGTGGCGCCTGATAGGAAGAATCGATGGGGCCGAGTTTGACTTTTGGTTTAGGTCATATGTGGATGTGAGAAAGTAGTTAAGAGTTTTGGAGCATATCACTAAGCATTTTGAGCAAGAACCTCATTAAGCAACACCTCATCCCTCCTTGATAATATTGGCTTTTCCTATAGACTCAATGTGATCTTGGATCACTAAAATAGAAAATGTAGAGTCTTGAGCTTTGAGCTTGAGCCAATCCTTTGTCCTTAGCATTTTGAGGGGTCCACTTTTCTCATCCACGCCATGCCAATCATTGAGCTTTCCTGAGATATTAATCTTGAAATAGCATTAGCTCAATGAGCTATATGTTGTTAGGAATAACAAAACCACCTAGGGATAGTTGCACTTCCAATCCCCCCCTTTTTGGTAACTGATGACAACATATAGATCAAAGCTTCGACAAATGGTAATAAGAGTGAAAAACATTGTCGCTTTGAGAAGTATGTGAAAAACAAGAGCTCCCCCTAAATTTGTGCATAGTTTAAGATTTGCTTTGGACTGCAAATGCACAAAGAGTTAGGATCATGGGTTACTTTTCCATGTCACATACATCTTGGGGGGGCGCTCAAAATGATAATAATTAAAATACATGCACTCATCACCAAGCAAAGTGAATGATCATATGGAATATAAAAAGGATAATGTCATCCAACAAGCATTAAGGTAGCATATGATCAAACACATGTTCATCTAAGCAAGCACAAAGTATAAAGTATCTCAACCAAGCAAATAAACGAAGTTTAACCACCAAACAAAAAGAGAGAATAAAAAGCAACGCTCTCTCTCGAAGCCTATGATCTATACATTTTCTCCCCCTTTGGCAACAAGTTACCAAAAAGTTCATAAAAATGCATAGTGCTAGATCGACACTCAGGCTTGGTCTTTAGGTGGTGGTGTAGACAGAACTCCAAGAATGAAGACATCAGTCGATGTAGATGGAGCTGGTGGAGTAGGTGCTGGAGCCAGTGGCACTGAAGCTGTAACTGGTGCAGATGAAGTAGCTCTAGTGTCTGGAATAGGCACTGCAGCAGACCTCTGACCTCTAGGCACTCTAGCAAAAGCATCACTGGTTGTCTTGCCCTTCTTCTCCTGCACTTCATCCTGAAGTTGCTCAACGACTGACTGGATCTCAGTGACCTTCACATCTAAGTCATAGAACTTCTACTCCATGATCCTCTCCAAGATCTCTTGGTTTTGAGTCAGGGTAGCCAATCCCTTCTCAATCCTCAGGGTGGAGGCAATCAAGTAACCAAGCTGTTCATGCGTGCTCTTCAGAAGATACTGAGGTACCTCTTCAGTGGTTGGCATCTTTGTAGCCTTTTCAGCCCTTGCCTTCTCCTTCTTGTCTTGTGCGTGCACAGAAGATGGTTCATTTTCATCCATCACCACAGTGTTGTCCTCAAAGTCTGGGTAGATGGGCAGGTGCTCCTTGTCCAGCAGATATGTGCCAGTGCCCATCTTGGAGTTGATCAGCTCCTGGATCTGTGGGGCATACCCACAACTCCTCTTCTGATCTGCAACTGTCCTCTTTATGGTTTCCACTATTAGGCTCATGACTTTGAACTTCTGTGGGACATCAAAGATGTGAAGCAAGTTAATTGCATGGCCTTTGATCATCTTGTGATCACCTGACTTTGGCAAGAGAGTGTGCCTGAGGATCCAGTTTATAGTTGGCAAGCCTGACAGAAGGTAATGTATAGATCTAAACTTGTGTGTCTCAAGAGCAGCATCTGGGATCTCCTTGTACATGTGTGCCATGGTGTTGTGATCCTTCTTCTTCTTGGCATAGACATCCAAGTCATCTTCACTCTCTTCTGGGGCATTGATCAACTTAGCCCATTCTGCAACTGTGGACTGGTACCTAGTACCTTCAGACATCCAGACAATCCTTCCATCTGGGTAGAAGTGAGCTATGGAGTAGAACTGCATGATGAGCTCGTCATTCCATTTTGTGAGCTTCTGAGCCACAAACTCATCAACTCCACAAGCCTTGAAGCTGTCATATACACCAAGGAAGTGATCCTCATTTTCCTCAATGAATGACCAATCGACCCATCTCATGTCACACACTATGGGCTTCTTGTCAAGAAAGATGGTCTCATAGAAGTCCTGATGTTCCTTTGTATGGAACCTGTAGTCCACATCAGTCCTTCTGGTGGCATATGGATCAGACTCTCTCCATAGCCTTAGACCAAAGTCCTTCCTGACTTTCATGTTCTCTGCAACTGGATGAGCATCATTGTGATCTGGAATTTTTGGCTTCAACTTCCTCAAGACAACAGAATCATCATCTTCTTCTTCCATTGCAGCTTTCAGGCATTGGGGCCTTGTTCTTCTCTGCTGCTGGGATGTTCCTGGTGCTCCTCTTGGGTGCAGTTTTGGGTTTTGGAGCAACTGGCTTAGGAGTTCCTTTGGGCTTAGATGGAGCATCCCCTGATCTTATGGCATCTCCCATAAGCTTTTGAGCTTTGGGTGCTGGTGCTGCATCCTCTTCCTCTTCCTCTTCTTCTTCAGAGTCTTTCATGATTGAAGATCTCCCAAGCACTCTGGCAGTGGTCTTCTTGACCCTTTCCTTCCTTTTCTTTTCTGCCACAACCTGCTCTTTGGGTGCAGATCCCAAAGTCTCTTGAGTAGATGTTCTGGCTTTAGACATTGGAGCTCTCTTGGCAGGAACGTTTTGCTTCATCCCTGGCTTGGTGGCAGCAGCTGTGCCATATTCCTTTTTGAGCACTTTCCTCTTTGAGGTGGCTTCTTCTTCCTCAGCCACATAGTCCTCATCCTTTAACTTTGAGGTTCCTTTCTTGCTGGCCCTTGTGGCAACCTTTGGCAGATTGCTGGGTGTGCTCCTGCTTCCATCATCTGAGCTGCTAGAGGGACTAGTGCCCTCATTCAAGTGAACTTGTTCCTCAGACTTGTTCTGACTGTCACTCTGATCTGACATGATGCAAACACTGACAACAGACCCTGTGAATAGATTATAGATGAGGTAGAGTGGATGAGCATCGCAAAGTACAGAGGTTTTTGCAAAAGAATGAGTTAAAAACTTACTTTTAGTTTTCCACAGAAAGCATTTGGGATCTACCGATTTGCAAACTCGGTGATACCAAAGCAGCTTTTGGAACCTAAACTAGTGAACTCGGTTAGACCGAGTCACAGTTCGGTGGCACCGAGACTGCTAGGGTTTCACAAAGTGCTGAACTCGGTCACACCGATTTGCAATTCTCGATCAGACCGAGAATCACATGTGCAATGGCCTGAGCCAAATCGGTGGAACCGATTTCATCAACTCGGTCGGTCCGAGATGGTTTTGGCAGAAACCTAACCCTAAATGTTCAATTCACGACTAAACTACGGAGTGTTTTCGATGGATAGATTGCTCTCAATTGTGGCAAGATACATGGCAAAGCAATGTGCTGGGGAATCAGAGTTAGAACAGCACAAAGTTCAAGTCCATACGCTAGTTCGGCGATGAACTTGCTACGGTGGCAACGGCGGAGACGATCCCGTTGACGGCGGCGGAGACCAGTGACAGGAGGCGGCTGGCGACGAGGAGGATGATCCGGAGACCCAGGGATGCAGAGCAGGCTAGGCGCGGGCGAGGAGGTTCGGAAAGTTTTCCAAAATTTGACCCGTGGATATATATAGCCTGACCCTATCGTTGTGACCGAGTGGAACAACTCGGTGCCACCGAGATTCATAACTGTGAGCAGTTACTGAAACTCGGTGTGACCGAAAAGTTCAAATCGGTTGCACCGAGATTGAAAACCTAGATCGACTTAGTGATCTCGATATGACCAAAATGGATGAATCGGTCAGACCGAAACACACAAAGAAGTTTTGGAAGTTTAAGTCTATGACGAATCGGGGACTCCGAGTGCTCCTCACACAGAGTGGTTCGAATCTGACTTGATCAAACTTTGTGATGCAGCATGAATAGAGTTTGAGACGAGAAAAGCATAGATAGCTAGAGAAGGTTCTTAGGCATTCTTGTCCATCCACTTGGCCAAAAGAAAAGGAAACCAATCAATCAAAACAACAAGTGGATGTCCTCGAATGAGTAAATTATGCAACCAACATGCTCACACAATAAAATGACAAATGAAATATGTGGCAAAGCATGCACAAACAATTCTAGCATCTATCAAGCAATTGGCGATGACTAGGTCATCTATATATGAGTATATTGACTTAGGAGTCAAATGAGAACATTTGATCATAGGTCATACTCATCGTTTAAGCACAAGTGGGGTTACCACTTTTACATAAAGCGTTGTTGTGTTCACACCATTAGAGTTGCTTTAACTCAATTGTTAGAGCAAAGCTCCCCCTAGATGTGAGATCCCCCTAAGAGGGATGAACTAACCTTTGGGTTTTACCGATGATGACTTCATGTAGGTGTTGAAGATGTGGATGCTCTAAGTTGATGTAGATCATTCGGAGCTGTCCTTTAGAGTGAGTTGCACTTTCAATACCTATACGGGTTAGTCCCACAAGGAACAAACAAGGATATCCATAGACATAGAGTGATGTACACACAAGATGATGTCTATGAGAGCATTAGGTTACCTTGTCCCTTGTCTTACCAACAAGAGGGTTTGTGACTCCTTGAACTAGTGCAAGATGTGGAAGTTGATTGCACTTGTTCTTGCCAAAATGATAAGAGTGAAGTATGTTGGCGGAGTCACCCTCAAGAACTCTCTAGTTCTTCTTCTTCGGGATCCACACCATCTTGATGGGAATCCTTGGAGTTGTAGTTGTACTTGATGAAGTGGAACTTGATCTAGTCTTAGGAACCCACTTGACCAAGGCCTTAGGAGCTTCTTCAAATGCATTAATTTCCTCTTGAAGCTTGTCCTTGCCTTTTTGCTTGTGGTCTTGTGGTGGAAGATCATCTTGAGCTTGTGTCCCTATGAAAAAAGTAGGATCATACTTCTCTTGTTGAGGAACAAACTTCGTCTTGGGGTATTGATCTTCTTCCCACTCAACTCCATTGGCATCGAACTTTCGTTCAAAACCAATACCTTGATTCTTCCGGTGCCTTCCTTGCTTGCGTACAATTTCCTCGAATTGCTTACTTCCGGCAAGGCTCTTGTAAACACCTTTCTCTATGATTCCCTTCAATAAGCTATTTTCTTGCTCAAGTGTAACTTGGCTAAGAGAATCATTAGTGGAATCAAGAGAACTACTAGAAGCAACAACATTGGATTTAGCATGATTATTGTTACTACTAGAGGAAGAATCCTTCTTGTTCTTGTTACTAGACTTGACTTGAGGCATGTAAGTGGATAAGAGTAAAAGCTTGGCAATGTAAGAAGAACTTTTCTTGTGAAGATCATCATCGATTGCCTTTAAGAACTCATGCTCTTGCTCAAGATTGAGCTTCTCAAAACGTAATTTCTCATGAGTCCTTAAAAGTTCTCGATGATCTCCTAAGATAGTTTCATGAGCTAAATTAAGAGTGTTTAGTTCTTTAGTTAGAGACTCAATATTCTCCTAATCATTGCCATTCGTTTCATCTTGATTAGCATGATTAATTGACGTTTCATCATAGTATTCATCACTAGAGTTGTCAACAAGTAAATCATCATCACCTAACAAGTCATCTTCATCAGTATTGAAATCAACGTACTCGGGGTGTGATACCTTTGGACCTTCAGCCATGAAGCATCTCCCAATTCCTTCATTTGGTGAATCAAATATGTCGTAGGAGTTAGTTGACACAAGTGCCAGACCGGCAAAACCTTCATCTTGAGTATATTCGGAGTCAGAGTGATAGCTTCTCTCGGAGTGACTGTCGGAGTCAGAGCCGGATACCCATTCACCAACATGAGCTTGATGTCTTCGTTTTGTGTAGCTCCTTGATGACTTGTTCTTCCTTTCGGAATCCTTGCTTCTCTGAGAGGGTCTTCGTTCATAACGATCATCCCTACTCCTTCTCTCCCTCGATGGTGATTCTTCTCTTCTACTTCTTCTTTTGGGAGAATCTTCTCTTCTCTTGTGGGGAGCCGTACACTCATTGGAGTAGTGTTCGCGTCTTCCACAATTGTAGCAGTTTCGCTCTCGACTAGAAGATCTTTTGTCATTGTAGGACCTTGACTTGGAACTTCTCTCTTTGCTTCTATTCTTGTAGAACTTGTTGAAGTTCTTCACCATTAGGCTCAATTCTTCATTGAAGGTTTGTTTCCCACTTGATGATGTGGGAGCTTCACATGAGGCTTTGTAAGCACCACTTGACTTGTTATGGAGCTCCTCCTTATCCTTGAGTGACATCTCATGAGCAATAATTCTTCCAATGACTTCCGTTGGCTTGAGATCTTTGTAATTTGTCATCATTTGGATCAATGTGCATACATTATCATATTTTCCATCCAAGGCTCTTAGGATCTTCTTGATGATGAATTTGTTGGTCATCTCTTCACTTCCTAAGTCGGCAATCTCATTTGTGATAAGAGCAAGCCTAGAGTACATTTCCGCGACACCTTCACCATCCTTCATTTTGAACTTGTCAAGTTGACTTTGAAGCACATCCAACTTGGATTCCTTGACGGAGTCGGTACCTTCGTGCATATCAATCAAGGTATCCCAAATTTCCTTTGCATTCTCAAGACGGCTGACTTTGTTGAATTCTTCAGGGCACAATCCGTTGAAGAGGATATCACAAGCTTAAGCATTGGATTGCAGCATCTTCAACTCTTCTACGGTAGCTTCATGATCCGGTCTCTCCCATCAAAGAATTCACCTTGCAAGCCAACACACAATAGCCCAAACAGCGGGGTTATGTCCAAGAATATGCATTTTCATCTTATGCTTCCAACTAGCAAAATTAGTACCATCAAAGTAAGGACCTCTACGGTGGTAATTTCCCTCGCTAGATGCCATACTCTCCTAGGTTGTGAAACCAAGGCTATGATCACCAAAAGCTATGGAAATCAAAGAAAATGGAGACCAAAGCTCTGATACCACTTGTAGGATCGAAAGTATGTCTAGAGGGGGGGTGATTAGACTACTTGACCAAATAAAAATCTAGCCTTTTCCCAATTTTAGTTCTTGGCAGATTTTAGCAACTTTGGACAAGTCAAGCAATCTTAACACAATTCAAGCAAGCATGCAAAGAGTATATGAGCAGCGGAAAGTAAAGCATGCAACTTGTAAGAATGTAAAGGGAAGGGTTTGGAGGATTCAAACGCAATTGGAGACATGAATGTTTTTGTCGTGGTTCCGATAGGTGGTGCTATCGTACATCCACGTTGATGGAGACTTCAACCCATGAAGGGTAACGGTTGCGCGAGTCGACGAAGGGTGTAATGCCCCGAGACCGTTGCACCAGGTGTCTTCCAGTTATTCGCTGTTGTTGCCTTGTCATTTGTTTGCGTGTCATGCATTTCATATCATGTCATCATGTGCATCGCATTTGCATACATGTTCGTTTCATGCATCCGAGCATTTTCCACGTTGTCCGTTTTGCAATCCGACACTCCTATGTCCTCCGGCGCCCCCTTTTGTCTCTTTTCATGTGCGGGTGTTAAACTTTCTCAAAATGGACGGCCTTGGTACACCACCGGTAGACCGCCTGTCAAGTTTCGTGCCATTTGGAGTCTGTTTGATACTCCAACGGTTAACCGGGGAACTGTAAAGGCCTCATGTGTGTTGCAGCCCAACACCCCTCCAAAGTGGCCCAAAACCCATCCAAACCCCCTCCATCCTCTCGGTCGTTCGATCACGATCACATGGCCAAAAACCGTACCTCATTTGGACTCTCATAGCTCCCTCTACCTATAAATATGTGCTCCTCCCAGATTTTTCGCGCAGTCTAACCCTAGATCCATCTTCCCCGCGCCGCCGGACATGTCCGCCCGGTTGCCGGACACGTCCGCCGCCTCCCGTGCCCACTCAGGGACCGCCACGTGGTGCCACCGCGCCGTCCCCGTCGCCGGCCCGCCAGGCCCGGGTCGCCCCCCCGAGCCCGTGAGCTCCTCCGCCGCCCGCGCCTCGCCCGCGTGCCCCGCCGCCGAGTCGCTGTCGGCCACCGCCTCCGCGCCCGCTCCGCCCCGACCTGCGTCCGCCTCGCCGTCGCCAGATCCGCGCACCGCCCGCTGAAGGCCCCGTCGCCGTCTGCACCGTCGTCGTCGCCCGGAATGGATCCGGCCTCACCGGATCCGCCCGGATCCGCCAGAGCCCCTCCCCGTCTTGCCTCGGCCGGCGCCGGCGTCCCCTGTCTTCTGCGCCGCCGCCCGGCCCCTACCTCGCCGGACCCGCCTTCTCCGGTCTCCTTCCTCCTCTCCGGCCAAGTCCGGCGACTCTCCAACGAACCTCGTTTTCCACGCCAGATCTGGATCCAGAGAGGTTGACCTTGTTTTTTCCCCAAGTCCTTTTTCTGTTACAATTTTAGGCCCTGTTCAACATGTCACAACTCCGCATCTGTAGCTCCATTTTACGCGTGTGATATATCAAAATGTTCATCATTATGTTCTCTTCATTTCATTCCATTGCACCGTGCTTGTTTGAGTCCATCTTGATGCCCTAATGACTGTTGCAAGAGTGCTATAAAATGTTAGTTCCTGATTATTATCAGTTTTTGAGCATTTGTCATTTTTGCCATGTTTATTGTGTGCTGCATATGGTAATGAGCTCTACATGTGTTTTGGGCTATGCCATGCCATCTTTAAAGGGGTGTATGCCATGTATTTTTGTGATCAATGTGCTGACTAGCAGAAGCATGCAAAGTAGCTCTCGTAATATTGCTGATTTCAGGGACTTACAATTTCACTAAGTCATTTCCCTGCTGTTATTTTAATGCCATGTATTCATGTTGCTACAGTGAGATCCATGTTTCTTTTGAGTATGTTCAGTAAGGATGATTTGGGCATATGGTTGTGCTCTACCCATCCATGTCCTTGTTTGTATTTACGGAGTGCCCTAGCATGACTCAATCTTGCTCTACTTTTGCTATAAAATGTTCCTGGCAAATCGTTTACGTGTTAATCAATTTTGCCAAGGTTGTTGTAGTTGATCCATGCATGCTATGAGATTGTACTTGCCATGGTTAGCTTTATGAGCATGTCTTCTTGCTGGTAGTATGCTTAGTTTGTCATGCAATGCCTTGTGTTGAGTGCATCGAGCTCGCAAACATGCCTTCATAATTCTGTTTATGCCATGTCCAGTTTTCTGCTAAGTCTGAATCTGTTAACAAAACTTGCTATGTTTACGTGGGTGCCATCATATCTTCTGATCCTTTTTGTCTTATAGTCAGTAAGGGACTTTTGTTATATGCTTTGAGTAGATTCATGACATGCCTTGTATTGCTATGATCTGATCCTGTAGAATGTTGTTATCTTGCTCTAAACATGTCTTTCTGATGTTAATTCCTGACATGTTATTTTCACTAAGTCTGTGATGCTAATATCTTTTGCACTTTTTCCATGCTTGTTTGAACCTGCTCTTGTGTGATTTAGCCGTAGCTCAGTGTTCATCTTTTGTCAAGCATCCTGAGTAGATCGCTGCCATGTGCTTTGTTGCTATGTTGGAGTGCAGTAGATTAGTTTCTTGTTGCATTCTAGATAGCATCATGCTGTTAATCGCAGAATTGAGCCATTATTGTTTTGCTTGCCATTTGCAAACCGTGCATCCGATTCCGGTGATCTTTATATCGATTTCGACCGAAATCAACTCATCTTTCTAGAGTCACTCTTGGTTTGCCAATTTGAGGCCTGATTCAATCTTTCCCTTCCGAAGCACGCATATGCATTGCATATCACATCCCGCATATCATGCCATGTTTTGCATCATGTTGCTTGCGCATTGCACCGTGGTTGACTGTTGTTTCCTTTGCTTGTGTTCTTGCCTTGGGTAGAGCCGGGAGATGAGTATGTGATCGAGGAACCCATTGAGTACGCTTACGAGGATCAAGCTTTCGTCAACTCGGAGAACTTTACAGGCAAGATGACCATACCCTTAAAATCACTTCTATCTTTGCTTGATAGTTGCTCGCTCTTTTGCTATGCCGCAATACCTACCACATGCTTTATCATGCCTCCCATATTGTCATGCCAAGCCTCTAACCCACCTTTCCCTAGCAAACCGTTGTTTGGCTATGTTACCGCTTTGCTCAGCCCCTCTTATAGCGTTGCTAGTTGCAGGTGAAGATGGAGTTTGTTCCATGTTGGAACATGATTTATTATTGGGATATCACAATATCTCTTATTTTAATCAATGCATCTATATACTTGGTAAAGGATGGAAGGCTCGGCCTTATGCCTGGTGTTTTGTTCCACTCTTGCTGCCCTAGTTTTCGTCATACCGGTGTTATGTTCCTTGATTTTGTGTTCCTTACGCAATTGGGTTATAATGGGAACCCCTTGACAGTTCGCCTTGAATAAAACTCCTCCAGCAAGGCCCAACCTTGGTTTTACATTTGCACTAACAACCTATCACCTTCCCTTTGGTTCTGCAGACTCAAGGGTCATCTTTATTTTAACCCCCCGGGCCAGTGCTTCTCTAAGTGTTGGTCCGAACTGAGTAGACTGCGGGGCCACCTTGGGGCAACTTGAGGTTTGGTTTTACTCGTAGGATGTCTCATCCGGTGTGCCCTGAGAACGAGATACATGTGACTCCTATCGGGATTTGTCGGCACATCGGGCGGCTTTGCTGGTCTTGTCTTACCATTGTCGTAATGTCTTGTAACCGGGATTCCGAGTCCGATCGGGTCTTCCTGGGAGAAGGAATATCCTTCGTTGACCGTGAGAGCTTGTGATGGGCTAAGTTGGGACACCCCTGCAGGGTTTTGAACTTTCAAAAGCTGTGCCCGCGGTTATGGGCAGATGAGAATTTGTTAATATACAGTTGTAGAGAACTTGACACTTAACTTAATTAAAATGCATCAACAGCGTGTGTAGCTGTGATGGTCTCTTCTCGGTGGAGTCCGGGAAGTGAACACAGTTATTGTGTTATGCTTGAACGTAAGTAGTTTCAGGATCACTTCTTGATCACTTCTAGTTCACGACGTGCTTTGCTTTCTCTTCTCGCTCTCATTTGCGTAAGTTAGCCACCATATATGCTAGTGCTTGCTGCAGATCCACCTCACTACCTTTTCCTACCCATAAGCTTAAATAGTCTTGATCGCGAGGGTGTCAGATTGCTGAGTCCCCATGACTCACAGATTACTTCCAAAACCAGTTGCAGGTGCCGATGATACCGTGCAGGTGACGCAACTAAGCTCAAGGAGGAGCTCGATGAAGATCGTGTTCATTGTGTTGTTTCGTTTCCAGTTGATCAGTAGTGGAGCCCAGTCGGGGCGATCGGGGATCTAGCAGTAGGGGTTGCCTTTCTTTATTTGGTTCCGTAGTCAGACCTTGATTGTATTCTGGATGATGTAATGCTATATTTATGTATTGTGTGAAGTGGCGATTGTAAGCCAACTCTTTATCCCTTTCTTATTCAGTACATGGGATGTGTAAAGATTACCCTCTTGCGACATTCCTACTATGCGGTTATGCCTCTAAGTCGTGCTCCGACACGTGGGAGATATAGCCGCATCATGGGTGTTACAAGTTGGTAATCATAGCCTTCCCCGACTTAGGAGCCCCCTACTTGATCGAATCACTGACGTTGTTGAGTCTAGAACAAAAATGTTTTGAGTCTTATAGGATTATATATATCGGAGAGTAGGATTCTTTTTACTCCTCAGTCCCTTCGTTGCTCTGGTGAGGTCTCCTGACGTAGAAGTTTTGACTCTTCTCTTCTCAAATTTCACTACAAAAAATTAGGATCACGCGGGTTTCTTGGAATCGTTATGATGGTTTTGTGACGAGAACATTGTTCTTGGTGCCTCCTGACATTTAGGGGTTGTGGCAGTGTCCTGGGGAGTTGAGCTCCGAGGTGTTGTCGTCACAATTTTATCGTTGCAGTTCTGGAATACCTGAGTTTCACCGACATCGAAAATCTCTTTTATGCAGTTGTTGGTGAGATAACCTCGACGCCAACCTGTACTGGGGCAGGAGTTCGGGAGTATTGCCATAACTCGTATAACGGATGCTTTTCGAAGGTTGAGGTAAATGATTTCCGAAGGTTTCTTGGTTATGTGTTGAAGGATGGATACAACTGGATGTAGGATTTGCTAGTTTTGGGTGAGATATTATGCTTCCCGTGTACCCCCAACACCTGATTGCATAATAAGAAAGTTTCGGGAGTTTATAAGTGGGAATTCAAGTAGCTCATAGAATATCTTTCCAACAGACACATGATACGATATGGGATCTATCATATGTTTGTTTCCGGCTTATTGTGCAAGCCAATCATTGTTTTGTTTTTGTTGTGGTATTCGAGTTGCTTAACTGTCAAGTGTTGATTCCATACCTTCTCTAAGTGGTGTTCTCACACTTCTATGTGAATACCAATCCTTCTTGATCATCGAGGTTTTCACGTCAATTCTTTCCAACCGGTGTGATTCTCTTCAAGATGATCCTATCTTTTTTCCCATCCGCAAGATCAACTCAAAGTCTTCTCAACGGTGTTCATTTCATTCGTCCCAAGCTGCCTTTGTTTTCCCGCCCTCCCACCCTTTTTCTTCCAAGACTCGATTTTCTTAATCAAGTATCCATCTTATTGATGGGAAGTCTCTTCATTCTTGTCTTTCAATGTTTTACCCGACGGTTCTCATGAAGATGCTCTACAAGTTCATCATTATTCATTCTTTTTCTTCTCCGGTAGATTCAATTCAAGCTTTCGGTGTTGATCATATCGTTTTCCTCGTTTCAAATGTTTTCTTATGCCGTTGCACCTCTTAATCATTCACCTCTCTCTATTCAATTGTTCCGGAGTGCCGAAGATATCTCAGAAGATTCAAGTTTCCATTCTCATTTCACTCAATTTCTTTTGAGGATGTTATCTCATTCAAGCCATTTAATTCAACCGGTGTGATCTCTCTTCAAAATCATTCCAAAGGTGTTTCTCTTGAGTGGGTCCTAACCCACAGGTCTTTTCCCAGGATCTTACCTGACTCTTCTAATTTTTCCCGGAGTTACTCCCAAATTCTTTTCCAAGTTTGACATAAGAATGATTTGTCATCAGTCAAATGTCTTTCTCCAAGATCTGGAAAATTCTTTTCATCATTGGTTCAACCTTTCTAATTTTCATTCCAGAGTACCTCAAAATTCATGGCGGTGTTTCTCACCATCATTCTCGAATTTTGAAGACCAAAGAAGAGTTTTTCCTCCAAATATTATCCGTTCTCTCAAAGATTCGTGATTCTAGCTTGAGGCCATCCTCTCATGATTGTTTTCGATTGTGAGAATTCTTTTCACCCATCCGGAGCATTTCAGGAGTTGTTTTTTCTTTTTTTCTTGATCATCCAAAGGTCATCATCTCAGAAGATTATTCATTCCAGCTTTCAGCTCTCATTCTCCAAATCTTACCGGTGCATCATTCAAGTATTCTCTAACCAGCTCGTGATCTATTCGTTCTCATGTATCTAAATTCCTTCAAGTATCTTCATTCGTTTTCCAATTCTTCCCAGTGAATTGTGCTTTCACTTCGTTCATTTTCAATTCTTATGGTTGTTCTTCCAAGATTCTTCTTCCTTCATTTATCATATCAATGCATTCATGCTTTCCAAATTCTATCGGTGGATCGTTGAAGACCTTCTCAAGTTGCGCTATATCTATCTTCATCCTTGCTACGAGAATAAGTAGTGTGCCAAATCCGTTGCTTGTCATCAATTTAAATTGGTGAATGATAAGCATAATGTAATTCTTATTCTTGTTTCATCGAGTAAATTCAATTCCTGCTTTCCGGAGTGGTTCATCATATCACATTCTTGGTTCGAGATGCTTTATCTTTCTTCCAGAGTTCCAAGTTTCCACTTTATCTCGTCGCAAAGCTTCATTCAATCATTGCAAGGACTCAACCATATTCTTTCATCCTTCACTTCTTTTGATCATTCTTTCATTACCGGAGTTCTTCATGGAGGCTCTACATGATGGTTCATCAAGGATTTAATTCCTTCTCGGAGTGTTCATTGAGATTCTTTTCAGAGGAGCTCAAGCATTCTTCATCTTGCAATCCGGAGTGCAATTGTTCTCCCTTATCTTTTGAGGTGGTAATATATCATTCTTCATTCACAAGAATGAGGTATTTAAACCAATCACTTTCTTCCATGGAGTTATCTTGGTATAAATTTCACCTAAAGCCTTCCATTGGGAATGTTGCTCTTTGTGGTGATTATCTATGATCCAAGTTTTATCCTTATCACCTTGGTGGAAGAAAGATTTCTATCTTTTTCTAGCTCCCAATCAAATTTTTTTCCGTGAGTGGCAGAATTTCACCTCATAATTTGGAGATGTCTTCCATAAGCCCACATCAAGCTTATCCTTTCGTTGTTGATAATCCAACAACTCCGTTCTAGCATTGGTTGTAAGCGTGCTCTCCCAAGATCTTGTTTCCCTCCATTCATTCAATTCCATTCTCTCATTTCTTCTAGAGGTTTTGTGTTGTTGATCTTTTCAATCATCATCTCGAATGGTGAGGATCATGCTCCTTTCCTTGCTTATCCGTTTAACCGAGTGTTGTGTTCTTTGCTCAAGTTCTTTTCATCTTATCAAGTATTTGTTGGAAATATGCCCTAGAGGCAATAATAAATTAGTTATTATTATATTTCCTTGTTCATGATAATCGTTTATTATCCATGCTAGAATTGTATTGATAGGAAACTCAGATACATGTGTGGATACATAGACAACACCATGTCCCTAGTAAGCCTCTAGTTGACTAGCTCGTTGATCAATAGATGGTTACGGTTTCCTGACCATGGACATTGGATGTCATTGATAACGGGATCACATCATTGGGAGAATGATGTGATGGACAAGACCCAATCCTAAGCCTAGCTCAAAGATCATGTAGTTCGTATGCTAAAGCTTTTCTAATGTCAAGTATCATTTCCTTAGACCATGAGATTGTGCAACTCCCGGATACCGTATGAGTGCTTTGGGTGTGCCAAACGTCACAACATAACTGGGTGGCTATAAAGGTACACTACAGGTATCTCCGAAAGTGTCTGTTGGGTTGGCACGAATCGAGACTGGGATTTGTCACTCCGTGTGACGGAGAGGTATCTCTGGGCCCACTCGGTAGGACATCATTATAATGTGCACAATGTGATAAAGGAGTTGATCACGGGATGATGTGTTACGGAACGAGTAAAGAGACTTGCCGGTAATGAGATTGAACAAGGTATCGGGATACCGACGATCGAATCTCGGGCAAGTATCGTACCGCTAGACAAAGGGAATTGTATACGGGATTGATTAAGTCCTTGACATCATGGAACATCCAATGAGATCATCGTGGAACATGTGGGAGCCAACATGGGTATCCAGATCCCGCTGTTGGTTATTGACCGGAGAGTCATCTCGGTCATGTCTGCATGTCTCCCGAACCCGTAGGGTCTACACACTTAAGGTTCGGTGACGCTAGGGTTATAGAGATATTAGTATGCGGTAACCCGAAAGTTGTTCGGAGTCCCGGATGAGATCCCGGACGTCACGAGGAGTTCCGGAATGGTCCGGAGGTAAAGAATTATATATAGGAAGTGCTATTTCGGCCATCGGGACAAGTTTCGGGGTCACTGGTATTGTACCGGGACCACCGGAAGGGTCCCGGGGGTCCATCGGGTGGGGCCACCTGCCCCGGGGGCCACATGGGCTGTAGGGGGTGCGCCTTGGCCTACATGGGCCAAGGGCACCAGCCCCTAGAGGCCCATGCGCCAAAGGGACAAGAGGAGGGGAGAGTCCTAAAGGGAGAAGGCACCTCCGAGGTGCCTTGGGGAGGATGGACTTCTCCCCCCCTTGGCCGCACCCTTCCTTGGAGGAAGGGGCAAGGATGCGCCCTCCCCCTCTCCCTTGGCCCTATATATAGTGGGGGGGGGGAGGGAGGGAAACCATACCTAAGCCCTGGCGCCTCCCTCTCCCTCCCATGACACATCTCCCTCCTCCCGCAGTGCTTGGCGAAGCCCTGTTGGAATCCCGCTACTTCCACCACCATGCCGTCGTGCTGCTGGATCTCCATCAACCTCTCCTCCCCCCTTGCTGGATCAAGAAGGAGGAGACATCGCTGCTCCGTACGTGTGTTGAACACGGAGGTGCCGTCCGTTCGGCGCTAGGATCATCGGTGATTTGGATCACGACGAGTACGACTCCATCAACCCCGTTCTCTTGAACGCTTCCGCGCATGATCTACAAGGGTATGTAGATCCACTCCTCCATCGTTGCTAGATGACTCCATAGATTGATCTTGGTGGCACGTAGGAAAATTTTGAATTATTGCTACGTTCCCCAACAGTGGCATCATGAGCTAGGTCTATGCGTAGTTTCTATGCACGAGTAGAACACAAAGTAGTTGTGGGCGTTGATTTTGTTCAATATGCTTGCCGTTACTAGTCTTATCTTGATTCGGCGGCATCGTGGGATGAAGCGGCCCGGACCGACCTTACACGTACTCTTACGTGAGACTGCTTCCACCGACTGACATGCACTAGTTGCATAAGGTGGCTAGCGGGTGTCTGTCTCTCCCACTTTAGTCGGATCGGATTCGATGAAAAGGGTCCTTATGAAGGGTAAATAGCAATTGGCATATCACGTTGTGGTCTTTGCGTAGGTAAGGAACGTTCTTGCTAGAAACCCATAGCAGCCACGTAAAACATGCAAACAACAATTAGAGGACGTCTAACTTGTTTTTGCAGGGTATGCTATGTGATGTGATATGGCCAAAGGATGTGATGAATGATATATGTGATGTATGAGATGATCATGTTCTTGTAATAGGAATCACGACTTGCATGTCGATGAGTATGACAACCGGCAGGAGCCATAGGAGTTGTCTTAATTTATTTATGACCTGCGTGTCAACATAAACGTCATGTAATTACTTTACTTTATTGCTAACCGTTAGCCATAGTAGTAGAAGTAATAGTTGGCGAGACAACTTCATGAAGACACGACGATGGAGATCATGATGACGGAGATCATGGTGTCATGCCGGTGACAAGATGATCATGGAGCCCCAAGATGGAGATCAAAGGAGCTATATGATATTGGCCATATCATGTCACTATTATTTGATTACATGTGATGTGTATCATGTTTTTGCATCTTGTTTACTTAGAACGACGGTAGTAAATAAGATAATCCCTCATAATAATTTCAAGAAGGTGTTCCCCCTAACTGTGCACCGTTGCGACAGTTCGTTGTTTCGAAGCACCACGTGATGATCGGGTGTGATAGATTCTAACGTTCACATACAACGGGTGTAAGACAGATTTACACACGCGAAACAGTTAGGTTGACTTGACGAGCCTAGCATGTGTACAGACATGGCCTCGGAACACAAGAGACCGAAAGGTCGAGCATGAGTCGTATGGTAGATACGATCAACATGAAGATGTTCACCGATGATGACTAGTCCGTCTCACGTGATGATCGGACACGGCCTAGTTGACTCGGATCATGTAAGCACTTAGATGACTAGAGGGATGTCTATCTGAGTGGGAGTTCATAAGATGAACTTAATTATCCTGAACATAGTCAAAAGGTCTTCGCAAATTATGTCGTAGCTCGCGCTTTAGTTCTACTGTTTAGATATGTTCCTAGAGAAAATTTAGTTGAAAGTTGATAGTAGCAATTATGCGGACTAGGTCCGTAAACTGAGGATTGTCCTCATTGCTTCATAGAAGGCTTATGTCCTTAATGCACCGCTCAGTGTGCTGAACCTCGAACGTTGTATGTGGATGTTGCGAACATCTGACATACACGTTTTGATAACTATGTGATAGTTCAGTTAAACGGTTTAGAGTTGAGGCACCGAAGATGTTTTGAAACGTCGCGAAACATATGAGATGTTTCGAGGGCTGAAATTGGGATTTCAGGCTCGTGCCCACGTCAAGAGGTATAAGACCTCCGACGATTTTCTTAGCCTACAAACTAAGGGAGAAAAGCTCAATTGTTGAACTTGTGCTCAGATTGTCTGAGTACAACAATCGCTTGAATCGAGTGGGAGTTGATCTTCCAGATGAAATAGTGATGGTTCTCCAAAGTCATTACCACCAAGCTGCTTGAGCTTCGTGATGAACTATAATATATCAGGGACATATATGATGATCCTTGAGATATTCGCGATGTTTGACACCACAAAAGTAGAAATCAAGAAGGAGCATCAATTGTTGATGGATGGTGAAACCACTAGTTTCAAGAAGGGCAAGGGCACGAAGGGATACTTCATGAAACGGCAATTCAGCTGCTGCTCTAGTGAAGAAACACAAGGTTGAACCCAAACCCGAGACTAAGTGCTTCTGTAATAAGGGGAACAGCCACTGGAGCAGAATTACCCTAGATACTTGGTAGATGAGAAGGCTGGCAAGGTCGATGGAAGTATATTGGATATACATTGTGCTGATGTGTACTTTACTAGTACTCCTAGTAGCACCAGGGGATTAGATACCGGTTCGGTTGCTAAGTGTTAGTAACTCGAAATAAAAGCTATGGAATAAACGGAGACTAGCTAAAGGTGAGCTGACGATATGTGTTGGAAGTGTTTCCAATGTTGATATGATCAAATATCGTACGCTCCCTCTACCATCGAGATTGGTGTTTGCGTTGAGCATAGATATAATTGGATTATGTCTATCGCAATACGGTTATTCATTTAAGGAGAATAATGGTTACTCTGTTTATTTGAATAATACCTTCAATGGTCTTGCACCTAAAATGAATGGTTCATTGAATCTCGATCGTAGTGATACACATGTTCATGCCAAAAGATAGTAATGATAGTACCACCTACTTGTGGCACTGCCACGTAAGTCATATCGGTATAAAACGCATGAAGAAGCTCCATGTTGATGGATCTTTGGGCTCACTCGTTTTTGAAAGGTTTGAGGCATGCGAACCATGTCTATTAGTGTATATGCATGAAGAAACTCCATGCAAATGGACCGTTTGGACTCACTTGATTTTGAATCACTTAAGACATGCAAATCATACCACATGGGCAAGATGATTGAAAGCCTCGTTTTCAGTAAAATGGAACTAGAAAGCAACTTGTTGGAAGTAAAACATTTTGATGTGTGCAATCCAATGAGTGCTGAGGCATGTAGTGGATATCGTTATGTTCTTACTTCACAGATGATTTGAGTAGATGTTGAGTACATTTACTTGATAAATCACGGGTCTGAATTATTGAAAGTTTCAAGTAATTTCAGGGTGAAGTTGAAAGATCGTCGTGAAAAGAGGATAAAAGATCTATGATATGATCATAGAGATGAATATCTGAATTACGAGTTTGGCACAGAATTAAGACATTGTGGAAATTGTTTCACAACTAATACAACCTGGAACACCATAGTGTGATGGTGTGTCTGAACATCATAACTGCACCCTATTGGATATGATGCATACCATGATGTCTCTTATCGAATTACCACGATAGTTTATGGGTTAGGCATTAAAGACAACCACATTCACTTTAAATAGGGCACCACGTAATTCCGATGAGATGACACCATATGAACTATGGTTTAGAGAAACCTAAGCTGTCATTTCTTAGAAGTTTGGGGCTGCGACGCTTACGTGAAAAAGTTTCAGGCTGATAAGCTCGAACCCAAAGCGGATAAATGCATCTTCATAGGACACCCAAAACAGTTGGGTATACCTCCTGTCTCAGATCCGAAAGCAATAAGGGATTGTTTCTAGAATCGGGTCCTTTCTCGAGGAAAAGTTTCTCTCGAAAGAATTGAGTGGGAGGATGGTGGAGACTTGATGAGGTTATTGAACCGTCTCTTCAACTAGTGTGTGGCAGGGCACAGGAAGTTGTTCCTATGGCACCTACACCAATTGAAGTGGAAGCTTATGATATTGATCATGAGACTTCGGATCAAGTCACTCCCAAACCTCGTAGGATGACAAGGATGCATACTACTTCAGAGTGGTACGTAATCCTGACTTGGAAGTCATGTTGCTAGACAACAATGAACCTACGAGCTATGGAGAAGCAATGGTGGGCCCGGATTCCGATAAATGGCTCGAGGCCATAAAATCCGAGAGAGGATCCATGTATGAAAACAAAGTGTAGACTTTGGCAGAACGGCTCGATGGTCGTAAGGCTATTGAGTACAGATGGATTTTAAAAGGAAAACGGACAATGATGGTAAGTATCACCATTAAGAAAGCTCGACTTGTCGTTAAGATGTTTTCCGACAAGTTCAAGGAGTTGACTACGATGAGACTTTCTCACTCGTAGCGATGCTAAGAGTCTGTTGGAATTATATTAGCAATTACTGCATTATTTATGAAATCTTGCAGATAGGATGTCAAAACATTGTTTCCTCGACGTTTTTTTAGGAAAGGTTGTATGTGATACAAACCGGTAGGTTTTGTCAATCCTGAAAGATGCTAATAAGTATGCAAAGCTCCAGCTATCCTTCTAAGGACTGGAGTAAGCATCTCGGAGTTGGAATGTACGCTTTGATGAGATGATCAAAGATTTTGGGTGTATACAAAGTTTATGAGAAACTTGTATTTCCAAAGAAGTGAGTGGGAGCACTATAGAATTTCTGATGAATATATGTTGTTGACATATTGTTGATCAGAAATGACGTAGAATTTCTGGAAAGCATATAAGGTTATTTGGAAAGTGTTTTTTTCAATGGAAATCCTGGATTAAGCTATTTGAACATTTGAGCATCAAGATCTATAAGGATAGATCAAAACGCTTAATGGTACTTTCAAATGAGCACATTCCTTGACATGATCTTGAAGGTGTTCAAGATGGATCAGTCAAAGAAGGAGTTCTTGCCTGAGTTGTAAGGTATGAAGTTAAGACTTAAAGCTCGACCACGGCAGAATAGAGAGAAAGGACGAAGGTCGTCCCCTATGCTTAAGACATAGGCTCTACAGTATGCTATGCTGTGTACTGCACCTGAAGTGTGTCTTGCCATGAGTCAGTCAAGGGGTACAAGAGTGATCCAAGAATGGATCACAGGACAGCGGTCAAAGTTATCCTTAGTAACTAGTGGACTAAGGAATTTTCTCTATTATGGAGGTGGTAAAAGAGTTCATCGTAAAGGGTTACGCCGATGCAAACTTTGACACTAATCCAGATTATTCTGAGTAGTAAACTGGATTCGTATAGTAGAACGGTTATTTGGAATAGCTCCAAATAGAGCGTGGTAGTTGCATCTACAAGATGACATAGAAATTTGCGAAGTACATACGGATCTGAATGTTGCAGACCCGTTGACTAAAACCTCTCTCACAAGCAACATGATCAAACCTAGAACTCATTGAGTGTTAATCACATAGTGATGTGAACTAGACTACTGACTCTAGTAAACTCTTTGGGTGTTAGTCACATGGGGATGAGACCTTGAGTGTTAATCACATATCGATGTGAACTAGATTATTGACTCTAGTGCAAGTGGGAGACTGTTGGAAATATGCCCTAGAGGCAATAATAAATTAGTTATTATTATATTTCCTTGTTCATGATAATCGTTTATTATCCATGCTAGAATTGTATTGATAGGAAACTCAGATACATGTGTGGATACATAGACAACACCATGTCCCTAGTAAGCCTCTAGTTGACTAGCTCGTTGATCAATAGATGGTTACGGTTTCCTGACCATGGACATTGGATGTCATTGATAACAGGATCACATCATTGGGAGAATGATGTGATGGACAAGATCCAATCCTAAGCCTAGCTCAAAGATCGTGTAGTTCGTATGCTAAAGCTTTTCTAATGTCAAGTATCATTTCCTTAGACCATGAGATTGTGCAACTCCCGGATACCGTATGAGTGCTTTGGGTGTGCCAAACGTCACAACGTAACTGGGTGGCTATAAAGGTACACTACAGGTATCTCCGAAAGTGTCTGTTGGGTTGGCACGAATCGAGACTGGGATTTGTCACTCCGTGTGACGGAGAGGTATCTCTGGGCCCACTCGGTAGGACATCATTATAATGTGCACAATGTGATCAAGGAGTTGATCATGGTATGATGTGTTACGGAACGAGTAAAGAGACTTGCCGGTAACGAGATTGAACAAGGTATCGGGATACCGACGATCGAATCTCAGGCAAGTATCGTACCGCTAGACAAAGGGAATTGTATACGGGATTGATTAAGTCCTTGACATCGTGGTTCATCTGATGAGATCATCGTGGAAAATGTGGGAGCCAACATGGGTATCCAGATCCCACTGTTGGTTATTGACCGGAGAGTCATCTCGGTCATGTCTGCATGTCTCCCGAACCCGTAGGGTCTACACACTTAAGGTTCGGTGACGCTAGGGTTATAGAGATATTAGTATGCGGTAACCCGAAAGTTGTTCGGAGTCCCAAATGACATCCCGGACGTCACGAGGAGTTCCGGAGTGGTCCGGAGGTAAAGAATTATATATAGGAAGTGCTATTTAGGCCATCGGGACAAGTTTCGGGGTCACCGGTATTGTACCGGGACCACCGGAAGGGTCCCGGGGGTCCACCGGGTGGGGCCACCTGCCCCGGGGGCCACATGGGCTGTAGGGGGTGCGCCTTCCCCTACATGGGCCAAGGGCACCAGCCCCTAGAGGCCCATGCGCCAAAGGGACAAGAGGAGGGGAGAGTCCTAAAGGGGGAAGGCACCTCCGAGGTGCCTTGGGGAGGATGGACTTCTCCCCCCCTTGGCCGCACCCTTCCTTGGAGGAAGGGGCAAGGCTGCTCCCTCCCCCTCTCCCTTGGCCCTATATATAGTGGGGGGGAAGGGAGGGCAACCATACCTAAGCCCTAGCGCCTCCCTCTCCCTCCCATGACACATCTCCCTCCTCCCGCAGTGCTTGGCGAAGCCTTGTTGGAATCCCGCTACTTCCACCACCATGCCGTCGTGCTGCTGGATATCCATCAACCTCTCCTCCCCCCCTTGCTGGATCAAGAAGGAGGAGACGTTGCTGCTCTGTACGTGTGTTGAACGCGGAGGTGCCGTCCGTTCGGCGCTAGGATCATCGGTGATTTGGATCACGACGAGTACGACTCCATCAACCCCGTTCTCTTGAACGCTTCCGTGTGCGATCTACAAGGGTATGTAGATCCACTCCTCCATCGTTGCTAGATGACTCCATAGATTGATCTTGGTGGCACGTAGGAAAATTTTGAATTATTGCTACGTTCCCCAACAGTATTGCATCTCTTTTCAACCGGAGTGCTGCCCAAATTTGTTCTTCCGTGTTTCTCTTTTCTACCGGAGTGTTTTCAACCTTGTTCATCTTTGTTGCATTTTTTATTTCAATTTGTTCAACCTCTCAAGGTTCATTGGTTTCACTCGTTTGTCAAAGAAGCAACTTAGTTTTACCTCTCCTCTTCCTCTTCCGTTTTCCCTCCGGTGCCATCCTAGATCTCGGGACGAGATCCTCTCGTAGTGGTGGAGTGTTGTAACGCCTCGAGACCGTTGCGCCAGGTGTCTTCCAGTTATTCGCTGTTGTTGCCTTGTCATTTGTTTGTGTGTCATGCATTTCATATCATGTCATCATGTGCATCGCATTTGCATACGTGTTTGTCTCATGCATCCGAGCATTTTCTCCGTTGTCCGTTTTGCAATCCGACACTCCTATGTCCTCCGGCGCCCCCTTTTGTCTCTTTTCGTGTGCAGGTGTTAAACTTTATCGAAATGGACCAAGATTCGCCAAGCGGCCTTGGTACACCACCGGTAGACCGCCTGCCAAGTTTCGTGCCATTTGGAGTCCGTTTGATACTCCAACGGTTAACCGGGGAACCATAAAGGCCTCGTGTGTGTTGCAGCCCAACACCCCTCCAAAGTGGCCCAAAACCCATCCAAACCCCCTCCATCCTCTTGGTCGTTCGATCACGATCGCGTGGCCGAAAACCGCTCCTCATTTGGACTCTCCTAGCTCCCTCTACCTATAAATATGTGCTCCTCCCGGATTTTTCGCGCAGTCTAACCCTAGATCCATCTTCCCCGCGCCGCCGGACATGTCCGCCCGGCGGCCGGACACGTCCGCCGCCTTCTGCGCCCACTCAGGGACCGCCATGTGGCACCACCGCGCTGTCCCCGCCGCCAACCCGC
>NC_041392.1:542793789-542811327 GCF_002162155.2 Triticum dicoccoides | reverse complement strand
GCTCCTCCACCGCCCGTGCCTCGCCCGCGCGCCCCGCCGCCGAGTCGCCGCCGGCCGCCGCCTCCGTGCTCGCTCCGCCGCTAACTTGCGTCCGCCTCACCACCGCTAGATCCGCGCACCGCCCGCCGGAGGCCCCGCCGCCGTCTGCGCCGTCGTCGCCGCCCGGAATGGATCCGGCCTCACGAGATCCGTCGGAGCCCCTCCTCGTCTTGCCTCGACCGGCGCTGGCGTCCCTTGTCTTCCGCGCCGCCGCCCGACCCCTACCTCGCCGGACCCGCCTTCTCCGGTCTCCTTCCTCTTCTCCGGCCAAGTCCGGCGACTCTCCGAGGAACATCGTTTTCTGTGCCAGATCTGGATCCAGAGAGGTTGACCTCGTTTTTTCCCCTAAGTCCTTTTTCTGCTACAATTTTAACGAAGGACTTGCCTCACTAGCGGTAGATCTTCCCGAAGTAGGCGATCCCCTTACCCTTACAAACTCCTTGGTTCAACTCCACAATCTTGTCGGAGGCTCCCAAGTGACAGCTAGCCAATCTAGGACACACCACTCTCCAAGAAGTAACAAATGGTGTGTTGATGATGAACTCCTTGCTCTTGTGCTTCAAATGATAGTCTCCCCAACACTCAACTGTCTCTCACAGGATATGGATTTGGTGGAAAGAAGATTTGAGTGGAAAGCAACTTGGGAAGGCTAGAGATCAAGATTCATATGGTAGGAATGGAATATCTTGGTCTCAACACAAGTGTAGGTGGTTCTCTCTCAGAAAATATAGGTTGGAAGTGTAGGTTTGTTCTGATGGCTCTCTACATGAAAGAAGAGGAGGTGGAGGGGTATATATAGCCTCCACACAAAATCTAATCATTACACATAACTTTCCAAACTCGGTGGGACTGAATGATTAAACTCGGTCGGACCGATTCAGCAAAGCTAGTGACCGTTAGGGTTTTCGGTGGGACCGACATGCAACTCGGTAGGACCGATATGATTATGGTTAGGGCATAACGTAATCTCGGTGAGACCGATTACACAAACTCGGTGAGACCGATTTTGGTAATAAGCTAACCAGAGAGTTGGTCAAGTAAACTCGGTGGGACCGATCGCTCATTTCGGTGAGACCGAAACGTTACGAAGGGAAAACAGAGAGTTTACATTGCAATCTCGGTGGGACCGATTGCTCATCTCGGTGAGACCGAAATGTTACGAAGGGAAACAGAGAGATTACAACCCCATCTCGGTGAGACCGAGATCCCTATCGGCGAGACCAATTTGCCTAGGGTTTGTGGCAGTGGCTATGACATTTGAAACTCGGTGGCGCCGGATAGGAAGAATCGGTGGGGCCGAGTTTGACTTTTGGTTTAGGTCATATGTGGATGTGAGAAAGTAGTTGAGGGTTTTGGAGCATATCACTAAGCATTTTGAGCAAGAACCTCATTAAGCAACACCTCATCCCTCCTTGATAATATTGGCTTTTCCTATAGATTCAATGTGATCTTGGATCACTAAAATAGAAAATGTAGAGTCTTGAGCTTTGAGCTTGAGCCAATCCTTTGTCCTTGGCATTTTGAGGGGTCCACTTTTCTCATCGATGCCATGCCAATCATTGATCTTTCCTGAGATATTAATCTTGAAATAGCATTAGCTCAATGAGCTATATGTTGTTAGGAATTACCAAAACCACCTAGGGATAGTTACACTTTCAAACCATAAAATGGTCTTTACCGGTATACGTAGAGGTGATCTTTACATTGTTGATTTCACTAAAAAGGCTCAACCTAGAACTTGCTTAATTGCTAAATCTTCTAAAGGCTAGTTGTGGCACAGAAGGCTAGGTCATGTGGGCTTGCGAAATCTTGATAAGCTTATTAAAGGTGATCATATCCTTGGAGTAAAATATGTTATATTTGATAAGGATAGACTTTGTAGTGCTTGTCAAGCAGGAAAACAAGTTGGAGGAAGTTACCCCGTGAAGAACAGTATGACCACAAGAAGACCGCTCGAGCTACTTCATATGGATCTTTTTGGTCCCGATGCCTATAAAAGTCTCGGTGGTAACTCATTCGGTCTGGTTATAGTTGATGATTTTTCAAGATTTATGTGGGTGTTCTTTCTTGATGATAAATCACAGGTCCAAAAGATCTTCAAGAACTTTGCTAGGAAGGCTCAAAATCAATTTGAAGTGAAGATCAAGAAGGTTCACAGCGACAACGGAATGGAGTTCAAGAACGCAAATGTGGATACCTTTCTTGATGAAGAAGGGATCTCACATGAGTTCTCGGCTACATACATGCCTCAACAAAATGGAGTTGTTGAGAGGAAGAACCGAACTCTTATTGAGATGGCTAGAATGATGCTTGATGAGTACAAGACTCCAAAACACTTTTGAGCAGAAGCAGTTGAGACAACTTGTCATGCAACAAATCGCTTGTATCTTCACAGGCTACTCGGCAAGACGACATATATACGAGCTCCTCACCGGTAACAAACCCCAAGTTGGATACTTTCGAGTATTTGGCTCAAAGTGCTACATTCTTGATAAGCATCATCGTTCTAAATTCGCTCCTAAATCTCATGAAGGTTTCCTACTTGGTTATGGCTCAAACTCTCACACTTACCTGGTCTACAACAATTTCACCCGAAAGGTTGAAGAAACGGTAGATGTGAAGTTTGATGAATCTAATGGCTCACAAGTAGAGCAATTTCCAATTGATGTAGGAGACAAAGACCCTTCGGAAGCAATTCAAGACTTATCTATCGGCAAGATTTGTCCAACGGAGGTAAAGGAGAGTACCTCGTCCGTCCAAGTGGAAACCTCCACCTCACGACAAGGTGAACCAAGAGTTGACTTGAAAGCATCCACGAGTGGGACACACCAAGACGAAGAAAACAAGGACGTACACCAAGATAAACCTCTTCAACCTCCTTCTCCACCACGACAAGAGAACGACAACGTCAACAATGAAGAAGGCCAAGAAGAAGAAGAAGAAGAACAAGATGAATAAGATGTTCCTCCCCGACCCAAGCAAAAGCTTCCACGAGTTCGAGCAAGAGTCGCCAAAGTCCATCCCGTCGAGCAAATCTACAATGATATCCAAACCGGGAGAATCACTCGCTCTAAAACTCATTTGGATAACTTTTGTGAAAATTATTCATTCATCTCTAGCATTGAACCTATGAAGGTTGAAGAAGCATTGGAAGATCCAGATTGGATAAATGCCATGCATGAAGAGCTACACAACTTTGAGAGAAATCAAGTGTGGACATTTGTCGAGAAGCCTGACAACAACCACAACATCATCGGTACCAAATGGGTGTTTCACAACAAGCAAGATGAAGACGGTCAAGTCGTCCGCAACAAAGCTCGTCTAGTCGCCCAAGGCTACACTCAAGTCGAAGGTATGGACTATGGTGAGACATACGCCCCCGTTGCTAGACTTGAGTCCATCTGCATCTTACGTGCCTATGCTAATCACCATGATATCTCTTTATACCAAATGGACATTAAAAGTGCTTTTCTAAACGGTGAAATTGAGGAGGAAGTTTATGTTAAACAACCTCCCAGCTTTGTCAATCCTAAGAAACCCGATCATGTTTACAAACTTCACAAAGCCCTTTATGGTCTTAAACAAGCTCCTAGAACATGGTATAAATGCTTGACCAAGTTCCTTATTGGAAAAGGCTTTGAAATTGGAAAAATAGATTCTACTCTTTTTACTAAAAGGGTTAATGGTGAGTTATTTGTATGCCAAATTTATGTTGATGATATCATATTTGGCTCAACTAACCCTCATTTTAGTGAGAAGTTTGAAAAGCTAATGTCGGAGAAGTTTGAGATGTCTATGATGAGTGAACTCAAGTTCTTTCTTGGTTTGCAAATCAAGCAAACTAAGGAAGGCACTTTTTCTCTCAAACTAAGTACACCAAGGACTTATTCAAGAAGTTCAACATGCAAGAAAGCAAAGGTATGAAAACTCCCATGCCTACTAGTGGACATCTTGACTTGACTAAGTATGGTGAACCGGTTGATCAAAAAGTTTACCGCTCTATGATCGGTTCATTGTTATATCTATGTGCCTCTTGTCCCGATATTATGCTAAGTGTGTGCATGTGTGCACGATATCAAGCGGCCCCCCAAAGAATGTCATCTTAAGGCTATGAAAAGGATAGTGAGATACTTAATACATACACCAAATTTTGGCATTTGGTATCCTAAGAGGTCGTCTTTTGATCTTGTTGGCTATTCCGACTCGGACTATGTCGGAGACAAGGTTGATAGAAAGTCCACTTCGGGTACTTGTCAATTTCTTGGTAGATCTCTTGTGTCTTGGTCTTCCAGGAAACAAAACTCGGTATCCTTATCCACCGCCGAAGAGGAATACATTGCTGCCGGTTCATGTTGTTCTCAATTACTTTGGATGACCCAAACTCTTAAAGATTATGGGATCAATGTGAAACATGTTCCATTGCTTTGTGACAATGAGAGTGCTATTAAGATTGCTCACAATCCCGTGCAACATTCTCGAACTAAGAATATTGAAGTTCGTCATCATTTCATTCGAGATCATGTTGCTAAAGGGGACATTGATCTTAAGCATGTTCGTACTGATAAGCAATTAGCGGATATATTCACAAAACCGCTTGATGAGAAAGTCTTTTGCCGCTTGAGAGGTGAATTTAATATCATTGATGCTTCAAACTTGGAGTAGAAACTCCATTTGGATACATGCAAGGCATGAATCTATGACAAATCCTTGATATTTCTCTTATGATGATATTCATATATCTTGGATATATTTGCACCCTTGCATGTTATCTAACCCTTGTAGGTACTTGGATGAATCTAAATCTATGAGATTGCAACTCTATCACATCTTGAGTAATCTCTACATCACCAAGTCTCTACAATTCGGTGGTTGATGACAAGGAAGCACGAAACCCTTCAACATATCCTTTGACAAATTATATGTATCAAATTTCATGATTGTCATTTTGGATACACAGGTGCTCTTCCTTGCAAAACTAACCCATGTAGGTAGATGAACTCAAATTACAAGTGGTGCTCTCAACTCTTGATGAACTACATTAACCTCGAGCAACTCACACAAGTTCGACTACATGACTAGGATCAACACCACCACCCAAGGTATGTCATTCCATCTTAGAGAAGCTTAACCTCAAGTGATAGGTCAAAGCAACTCAACAAGATGTGAATACATCAAATGCTTAAACGAAAAATGGCAACCCCATTTTGAGCTTAAACGATGAGTATGACCTACGATCAAGTGTTCTTACTTGACTCCTCAGTCAATATACTCTAACATAGGTGACTTTGTCACCGCCCAATTCTAGATGAAGTTCTCTCGTGTGTCCTTGTTTTTTACTTCATCTAGATTTTCCTTTCCTTGTTTTGTTCTGCATTCCCTGCAGAAAATTCCTTGCAAATCCTTGTGAGATTTTACCTGCCTAGTGAGCTGAGGTGACAAGTGTTTTCACTATGATGAACTCAGTCACACCGGTTTGTTTCTTCGGTCTAACCGAATCCTTTTGGCGCCACCAAAGCACACAACTCGGTGCTACTGATTTCACTACAGGAAAGACAACTTGCCACCCGTTCCTGCATTCTTTTTGCTCCAGCTCCACTCAATGCTTCTTGTCCTCTACCAGCATCACATTCGACTTGCTGCTTTGCTTTGTGACTCAAGGACCAAACCCATTTGTACCAAAAATCCAGAAGAACCCTTCTTGGAAATTGATGTCAAAGGGGGAGAGAGAGAGATCACATCAAAGCCTAATAATTTCTATAGGGGGAGAGAATACTCAAGGGAGAGTGTAAGAAACCCCAGATGCTTGGTGATCAAGAGGAGAGAAGTCACATGTCTTTAAGAGGGGAAAGACATGTTCATAGTTGATTGTTTGCATTAGCTCTGTTTTTCTGTTCCCTATCTTCTCCCAGTATCCCAAGCTAGATTCAGGGGGAGCAAGATATCTAAGGGAAGGAAATCCTTGAAATCCTTGAATTCATTGCACGCCTTTACATTTGGGGACATGTCTATATCCAATAGAGTACTCAGTACTCACTCTCTACATGTCATCCCAGTCTTGGTATTCTTGTGGTTTCTTTGGTTGCTCTGACTAGTAGATGTATCTGTGTTATCTAACCTTGTTTACTCAGGTTCATTCCTTCCTAAGCCAACTCAAGACCACAAGGTAAGTATATGCATCACACTCATGTGCATGAGGACTTCTTGATGATGTGCATACTGTTTGCGAGAAGGACTCATTAGCATGAAGGTACATTCCCTATATTTACCTCTTTTGCTCTGATGCATGTAGCCAAGATACATGTAACACATTGCTTACTCTGTCATGCTGTGCATTCACATGTTCTTATATTCCATATTTACATGATTGCATACATATAGGGGGAGCATATGCATGTTACATGTCCTTCCAAAGCTTTACTTGTTATTCTCTATATCTTTATCTATAAGCTTTGATGTATGTTGTCATCAATTACCAAAAAGGGGGAGATTGAAAGCACAAGTGCTCCCCGGGTGATTTTGGTAATTAATGTAAATATATCTCTTGTTGGACTAATATTTTCATCTAGCATATTTCAGATAAGTCCAACAGTGGAGTGGCATGGACTAGAGGATGTGGAACCCCTTCAAGATGCTCAGGACAAAGGATTGGCTCAAGCTCAAAGCACAAGACTCTACATTTTTTCATTTTAGTGATCCAAGATCACATTGAGTCCATAGGAAAGCCAATACTATTAAGAGGGGGTGAGGTGTTGCTTAATGGCTTTCTTGCTCAAAGTGTTTAGTGATATCCTCCACAACCCTCAACGACTTTCTCACATCCAAGTGTGTCCCAAACCAAAAGTCAAACTCGGCCCCACCGATTTTATCTATCCGGCGCCACCGAGTTCACTTGACATAAGCCACTGCCAGAAACCCTAGTCAATTCGGTCTCACCGATGGGATCTCGGTCTCACCGAAATGGGCTTGCAAACTCTCTGTTGCCTATTACATCAATTTCGGTCTCACCGAAATATGTAATCGGCTCCACCGAGTTTGCCTGGCCAACTCTCTGTCTGGCTTATTACCAAAATCGGTTCCACCGAGTTTGTGTAATCGATCCAATCAAGATGAGGCTTTACCCTAACCCTAGCACATCGGTCCCACCGAGTTGACATGTCGGTCCCACCGAAAACCCTAACGGTCACATTATGAACTAAATCAGTCTGACCGAGTTGTACGATTCGGTCCCACCGAGTTTGGTATTTTGTGTGTAACGGTTAGATTTTGTGGAGGCTATATATACCCCTCCACCCACTCTTCATTCGTGGAGAGAGCCATCAGAACATGCCTACACTTCCAACATACACTTTCTGAGAGAGAACCACCTACACTTGTGTTGAGGTCAAGATACTTCATTCCAACCACATAAATCTTGGTCTCTAGCCTTCCCCAAGTTGCTTTCCACTCAAATCATCTTTCCACCAAATCCTATCCTATGAGAGAGAGTTGAGTGTTGGGGAGACTATCATTTGAAGCACAAGAGCAAGGAGTTCATCATCAACACACCATTTGTTACCTCTGGGAGAGTGGTGTCTCCTAGATTGGTTAGGCATCACTTGGGAGCCTCCGTCAAGATTGTGGAGTTGAACCAAGGAGTTTGTACGAGCAAGGAGATCGCCTACTTCATGAAGATCTACCCTAGTGAGGCAAGTCCTTCGTGGGCGATGGCCATGGTGGGATAGACAAGGTTGCTTCTTCGTGGACCCTTCGTGGGTGGAGCCCTCTGTGGACTCGCGCAACCGTTACCCTTCGTGGGTTGAAGTCTCCATCAACGTGGATGTACAATAACACCACCTATCAGAACCACGCCAAAAATCTCCCTGTCTCCATTTGCGTTTGCACACTCTAATCCCATCCCTTTACATTCTTGCAACTTGCATGATTTACTTTCCGCTGCTCATATACTCTTGACATGCTTGCTTGATATGTATTGTGAATGTTCAAACTTGTGCCAAAACTCCACTTCAACTTAAAGAAATTAAAAACTGCAACTTTTTTTACTAAGAGTCTATTCACCCCCCTCTAGACACCTCTTCTCGATCCTACAGCTGTTAGTTGATTTCCTAGGCCACCATTTTTTAACACAATATAACGCATATCCCACGTACATGCACACCCTACCTCTATAAAGAGATACTGAGCTGACATACCATCTTGAGATTGACGAATTCACCACATGCATAGTCGATGAGATGTCTCCTCTAACTGAAAGTAACAAAGATCGCCAAAAGCTTGAAATAAATCCAGAAAAATATGAGCAACCATCTTGAGATCGAGGAATTTACCACAGGTGCCTCCATAGTCGACGAGAACATCTCCTTCCACTAAGCGAACATCATCGAAAGACTGAAATAAATCCAGAAAAAAATACAAGCACCAATGCTAACTCTAGGACTTGAATCTTGATGAATTGGTTTGTCCACAAATAATCTAATCATCTAAGCTATGCTCAGTTTGCATGGGCCACATTGAAATACAACAACTCAGGTTCATATTCAACCTCCGCCATTTTCCTCCTCCCGACCATCTTCATTATGCAATTTCCTCTGGCCGCGGTTGCATGCGCCTCATCTCCCTACCTCCGGCGAGGTCAGGTTGTACAGAGTTATGTCAAAATCGTGTTTCCTCCAAACGATATTACTTTGTTACAATTATCTTTATTTCAATCAAGCTGAGTGTTGTACATCCCTAACATAATAACTCTTGTATCCAACACACAACCAAATGAAAATGAACAATATAAATAACAAGATCAGATATTTGTTTAGCTTAGCCTTTCGGGGCATGTCACCCACACGACTGCAGCAGGTTAACGATGGAGATTAATTAGCACGAGATGTTACGACTATTTGCAAAAAATGATTGGAACATCTGTCTTTGCCGTCCATACATGTTGCAAATGTGCATGGTGTTTGTTTTGTACACACAACCGATATAGTGCAATAGTTTTGTACTCCTATTGGAAGTGATTAATTTTTTATGGCAAATATGTTTCTTCGTTGTTCATGCATATTTAATGTGTTTGCCTTTTTATGTTTGATGAGTGTTGCGCCCTATTTTCACACAACATTCTTGCAATCAATTGGGATTTGTTGCATGCCTAGATTTTCCTATGCGTGTGTTGGATTTGTTATGATATTTTTCTCATAATGTTTTCAAAAACATGGCTGGGAATTTTGCAATGGTGTTGCAAACACATTATAGACATGTTGTATGTGGGGTGGTTTCGGTTGCATAGGTCGAAAAGCTCAGGATTATATGAAAAGTTAGGTCTGTTTGCGAAAAATGATTGGAACATTGTCTTCTCCGTCTTGACATGTTGCAGATGTGCATCATGTTTATTGTGTGTGTACAATCGATATGTTGCGGTGGTTTTGTACGCCGATTGGGAGTGATTGATTGTTCTATATTTTTGTTGCATGTGTATTTTTTCGTTGTTGACTTTGTTGTGCATGCTTCCTGTGCGTGTTTTCTACTTATCTCTCCTACTTAAAAAGACGGCAGGTTTTGTTGTTCGTTCATCCTTCGTCTAACCTTACATACTTTTCTTCCCCTCTTTCCTCGTTTTAATTTTTTCCTCCTATGCGTAATTCTTTACATTGGGGTTTCTCTAAAAGTCATCTCAATTGTCCCACCTCTAATTGACTTATCACCGATAAGTGCTTAGTAAATAATGGTTTACCAAATAAAATTATTTTTTGCACACAAAGTTGATGGCAAAGGTCAATGGGTACCTGTAGCACCCCGGGTGTCATGCTACAGTAAACTCCTGTTAATGGTGCCACGTCATCATAATTAATTTTTGTTAATCGTCACTTTGATCCAAACCGACCTCAAATTCAATTTTAAAAGACAAGTCAAATTATTATTTTCATCCAACTATAAAACTAAAATGTTCGGATTTTAATAGAAATCCCCCTGATCAACTGTCATGTTGAAACCAACGTCATTTGACCCATCAGATAATCCCTAGTAAAACATAAAGTTGTCCAACAGCAAATAAAATAGCCATTTCATTTTGAACAAATAATTATAAAATTCCAATTGACTTGAAACTTTGTGGGCCGCTTCACAAAAATTGTGCTTGATATATGTGCCAAGTTTTGTATTCAACAAAATTCAATTGGTATTTATTTAAAATGCAAAACATGGAGAAAATACAAGGCAGAAAATAAATAGAAGGAAAAGAACCTATATATGTGGACTTGGGCCCTAGGTCTACTGGGTGGCCCATGCCAACTATCACATCCCTAGCTAGTCACTGCTTGTCCTTGCATCAATCATCTTGCATCATGTTTAAATTTATGGAAGTTGAATTGGGGAAAGTGGAAAGCCTCAGAAATCATTTCTAAAAATGATCAACATTAAAAATTGCTTCAAAGAAACCCAAGAAAATGTTCCTGTTCATTACTAAAAATATTGGCAACAGGTAAAATTCAAACCAATATTTTTGGAATCACATAAATATTTATTTGGGTCTTTGAATTAAGTCAATACTTATTTGAATTGGAGCTACTAATTCCTATAAAATATTTGGTAGCTCCAAATATTCTGAAACTTGGTGAGGGCCTCTGGTTTAAATCAGATAGTGCCCATAAAAGTTTGCAGAATTTTATAAAGTGATTTGGTATTTAAACTAAGTCAAAACATACTACAAAAAAATAGAAAACAGAAAGATTTATAAAGAGTAAGACACAGAGAGAGAGAGAGATAGTACCTGGGCCTTACCTGGAGCCCAAGTGACTGGCCCAACCCACCATCCCGGCTCCCTGTCGTCTTCCTCCCCGCGCCAATAGGCAGCGCGCGTGGCCGAGGCACGCCAGCACGCACCCGGCCACCTCATGCTTCCTGCCGCTTCCCCCTCGTCGCCCTGGGCCTCCCTCGCGACGCCATGCAGCCCGATCGCTCTCTCACTCTCTCCCATGCTTTCTCCCCTCCTCTGTTGCTCTCGGGCAGAGCCACCCGAACGTGCCGTCGCCGCCGCTCGTCATTGCCGCGACCATCGGCCCTCTCTCGCTTCCCCGACTGGTCCACGAGCTCCGTGACGTCGTCCTCGACCCCCTCACCGAGCCACGCCCCGCCGAAAGCCCTGCAGCGTCGCCCTCGAGCTCGTCTTCAACCTCCGACCGCCGGCAACCTCACCTTTGATTCGCCGCCGTCCGTGCTTCCCCGGCCTCCCTGAGCTTCTTTTCAGCACCCCTGTGAGCTCCTGATCCTCCCCCTATGGTCTCCCCCTCCGTTCCCATTCTCTATCCGCCATCCCCGTGCACCCGAGCTTCGGCCGCCGCCATGGCCGGCGAGCCTTGCGCTCGCGAGCTCCTCTGCTCAAACCCGCCGCACGGTTGTGCTCCTAAAGCTCCCAGGAGTCCAGAGAACCCCTTTGGCCAGCCGCTAGCACTCCGTAGCCTCGTCCCGCTCGACATCCGAACACCGGCCGCCGCGCTTGTCATCGCCGGCGACGATTCCGGCTACCATAGGCCCGGCCTCTACCACCAGTCGACGCGCGCCTACAAGAGCTCCCCAACGAGCCCAAGAACGGCCTCGTCCATGCCTTGTGGGCGTTTTCCGAGCCGCGCCGCCGTCTCGGGCCTCGCCGGCGTCGAGTCGCTAGCGAGTTTGACCCTGCTGACCAAGTTGACCCCAGGTGGGCCCAGTTTGACCCTCTGGGTCCATGACAAATGGGACCCGCCTGCTAATTAAGTTAGGACTAGGACTAACTAAAAATTAGTTAGGGCTAATGACGCACTTAGTCAACACCTAGTGACACTGACAGCAGGGCCCCACTATCGGGGGTTTGGTGCGACATATGCCAACGGATGGCTTATCATGGTGGGGGCAAGTAGAACGTCGCCGGTGCCTGGAAGCGGGATGAGGCGAAGACATGCACGTCGGCGAATCTTACCCAACTTCAGGGCTCTCCAGGGAGATAATACCCCTACTGCTGCTCTGCGGGGTCTCCGCATGATCACTATGGCCAAGTGTTTACACGGTTGCTCCTTGAGCTGTTTCTTAGAGGTAGGAGAGGGCAAGGCTAGCTCTCTCATTCTATCTGGTATGGTCTAGAGCTACTGGGTTCCAACCCTTTGCATGGGTGCCCTGGGGGGTTTATATAGGCCTACCCCCCAGGGGTACAATGGTAATTCCTCTGGGCGTGGGCCCAGCCGTCAGTGCCTTTGGCCTCCGATTTCTCCGCTGACTGCTGGGGCCCGCCAGTTGGTGGGCCCCGCCGACTAGTTTGGTACGGAGCCGACAGGCCGCGTCCGCCGCGAGCGGGTCTTGCCGGCTGCTGATTACTGTAGCCGTGCTTCTGATGACGCGGGCTTGGTCATGGGGTCGTGGCAACAGTTCCGTCGCCTGGCGGGCGATCACTATTGCCACTCCCCATCACATCTTGATTAATGGCGCATGGGGCCCAGGGGAGGGCTTGGCCGACTCCCCCGGCCGACTCCTGACGGATCCGACTGGCGGTCCTCTCGCCGTCTCCTAGGGTCTCACTGACTGGTGGGACCTACTGCTTCCGGGCCATTCAGACAAGCTGTCGTGGGCGCAGGACTCGGTACTGTGGTGCTGATGTCAGGGCCGGCAGGGCAACAGTGCCACTCCGCACGGAGATCTTCCCGAGTATGGCGTGCTGTGGCCATGCCTGCCCTTGGTAAGGGGCGGGAGTGGGCTTTACTGTAGCCACGCCCCTACCCCGTCCCCTTCGATGAGGTCATGGGTTTGTTGGAGTCGCCGGCCGACTCCCCAAAGCCGGCTTCTCTGGAAGTCGTCCCTGGGACTCGGCCGTGAGCGGGCAGTCGGCCGCCCTGTCGTCGACTCCTCAGGAGGCGGCTCTTCGCCCTGGGGTTTTGAGGGGCGCAGCCTGCCCCGATGTCTTGAAAGGTTATGGGACTCGGGTTGGCCTACCCGTGGCCCATTACTCTGACAGTAGTCCCCGAAGCTGGTGAGGCGACGCGGGCGATTGGTCGAGAAGCCTCAGCAGTTTCTCTTTCCGGGTGCTCAACACATGGTCTTTGACTGACTTCTACCGGGCCGTCTAGAAGGATTCGGACTTGCTCAACTCAGACTCACTCAATTCCGACTTGATCAATATTTCGAACATCGCAGCGGGATTTTAAGTGGCGTGCTAGCTAAGCCTCCAGGCCGCCGCCCGTTCTTGGCCTGTCACGCGAGGGCACGTGGCCAGCCGTCCTACCAGCCTACGCGTGCGACGGGACAGGCCCATAGGCGGGGCCCGCCACTACCGCGCCTCGGCGCCCGAGCGGATCCGCTGCGTCCCCGGTGGACTGTTGGGATTCCCATGGAGTTACTGCGCGCAGTAACTTTACGTGAATCGTGGGGGTCGTGGGGTTGTGGGCGCAGTAAATCCCCACGTCCGCCCCCTCGGCTTCGCAGCCCACGGGGCTATAAGTAGGGGGAAGAGGGGGGCACGCGCGCCCCTCCTTCCCACTACTCCTCGTTCTCTTCCTCCTTGCTGCTCCTCGCTCTCCTTCTTCCTCTTCTCTTCTTCGCTCCGCCGCACGCCCAAGCTCCGGCGAATGCTGCGGCGACAGCTCACGATGAGTTCTTCCTCCGCTGCCGCGCCTCCCCCAGTGCGCTCCGGCACCTGGGATGGTTCCGAAGTTCATGAAGACCACATTGAGTTCCTCCACCGGACCCGTCGGCTTCCCGGAGAGGATCGCGTGCAGGTGCATCTTGCGCCGGAGGGGGAGATTTCCCCCGCGCTGCAGGAGGGGGAGCGGGTCATCTTCCGCTCGCACTGCCTGCGCGGGCTGGGGCTGCCGGCGAGCAGTTTTTTCCGGTCCTTCCTGGAGTTCTACGGTCTCCAGCCGCACGACGTCACCCCCAATGCAGTGGTGCTGCTATCCACCTTCGTGGCCCTGTGCGAAGGCTTCCTCGGAGTCCTCCCCACCCTCGAGCTCTGGGGAGAGTTCTTCTTCTCCAAGCTCGGCACCCAGGTCGCGGGCGTGCTGGCTCAGTGCGGCGCCTTCATCGTCGTGCGAAGGTCGGGGGACGACAATCCCTTCCCCTCCATCTCACTGATAAAGTCGGTGAAGATGTGGCAGATATCCTACTTCTACGTCAGGAACATCGCCATGAGGGGCGACTGGGTCAACCTGCCGGCTGGGAGACTGCCCAACTGGTCGTACCGGGCCAGGTCACTGACGCCTGCGGGAGCCGGCGCCATCACGCGACTCTGAGTGCTGACGCAGTCAGAGGGTCTGAGTGGTCTGGACCTGCTGGCTGCCTTCGTTTCGCGCCGAGTTCTCCCACTCCAAGGCCGCCCTCACATGATATGCCAGATGAGCGGGCACTGCGACCCGAGTCGGATGTGCACCAAGGACATGCCTCACGAAGAGGTGGCCTTCATGGTGAACTACCTCTCGGACAGCAGGCTCCTGGAGGACTGGCGATTCGGCAAGGAGTCGTACTCCCGCGCCAACCCCCCGCCCGTGGTGAGTCGCCTTTCTTTTCTTTCTTTAGATTGTCTTCTTCTTGCCGAGTTTTGTTTTGACCAGTCGGCTTTGGTTAGAATCCCCTTCTTCATCCACCAGCCGGCACCTCAGGGCCGGCCCTTGAGTTCCTCGCCGACCGGGCGGAGAGCGACGTCGACGACCCCGATCTGGGGGCGGCAGCTCTGGAAGACGACACCGAGGGAGGAGGAGGGACAGCAGGCGACTTCAGGCCTTCGGCTACCTTCGTCGACTGGCCTGAAGAGAACGCCGAGGGAGAAGTCGCCCCTCGCCATCGGCCAGGAGCCAGCCAGCCTGGCGCGGGCTCTTCTGCCGCGCCGGGCGCTCCAGGCGGCGGGAAGAAGCGCAGGGCCGTGCCGACCTTGTTCAACAGTCGGCCGAAGAAGCCCAAGGGCTCGGCTGCGGCGACCCGGCGGGATGAGGCAGCCGCGAAGGCCATCCGCTTCCGTAAGGAAGTGAAGAAGCCACCGTTGGTCTCCCATAAGTATTCTGTCTTCGAAGTTTTATTCTTTCTTGGTGATTTGTCTGAGTCTCTGCTTGCCCCTCTTGTTTCAGGGCTCCCCTCTCTCTTGAGCGGGTAGCCGCCGCCTCCGTCATGGGGTCAGCGGAGACGTCTGCCACCACTCGGCGGATTGACCCCGCTGCTGACCTCCGGGAGGCGACGGAGCGGAATGTGCAGGAGAAGCACAACGAAGAAGAGGCCCTCCGCCTGGAGAAGGCGGAGGCTGACAGGGCGGAAGCCTCCGCTAAGAAAAAACTAGCAGAGGCCGAAGCCGCTGCCGCGGCGAAGCAGCAGGCTGAGGAAGCCGCACGCCACCAGTCGGCAGTGCTCGTCACCCCGTTGAACTTTGCGCCGCCGCCTCCGGAGTTCACGGGGCCAACTGGAGAAGCCGGCGGGGAGAACCCCGTCGAGGAGAGGGAAGGCGGCGACCCCTCTACTCCGGACGTGAACGTTCCACCGCCGCCTCCGCCGGCGTCTGAAGGCGCGCAAGGCGAGCAGCCAGCGGACCCTTCGGTGCCACCGACCGAAGACGAGGCCGTGGCGAGGCTACTCCTCCAAGTCGGCTCGCCAACGCATCGTTGTCTGGAGAAGGTGACTTCGGCACCCCACCCCCTGGAAGCCGGCACCACCAGCTCGGCGGCCCCAGACGCCGAAGCGACGAGCGCTGCACCTATTGGGTGGGTGCGAGGAGGCGGCATAGGGCCGCTAAACCGGGCTCCTGGACATCCAGGTGAAGCTCCGTGCTGAGGGTGACGCTCTCCAGAGTTGCACCAAGGCGTTCCTAGCGTCACGGGCAGCCGTTCGGGTATGTTTTTGCCTTTGGTCTTTGTTTTCTTGTTCCTCTCTGTGGGGGCGCGCCAGTGCACCCACTGGGTGTAGTCCCCAAGTTTCGGGCCGGCTGCTGAGCAGGCGACCCGGAAGTCCAATTGATGAACTTCTGGGTACTAACTTTGTCTGAAATGCTTGTCGCAGGATTACCAGAACCTCCGCGTCACTGCCTTCAACCGTAACATTGAAGAGCTGGGCAAGCGGACCGCCGACTTGGTGGAGAGCCGGAGTAAGTCCTTTTTTCTTCTCTGTGGGGGCGCGCTAGCGCACCCGCGGGCTGTAGTCCCCGAGATTCGGGCCGACTGCTAAGCAGTCGGGCCGGATCTCCCCGGCAACCTACTTTATTGACGACTGTTATCTTTCTTCCTTTTCTTCAGGAGCCAACGCTGCTCTTCAACAGCAGCTGAGCGAAGCCAACTCCGCCCTGCGCGCCAAAGGGGAGGAGTGCAGCAGGCTCGCCATAGAGCGCGATCTGCTGGCCACTCAGTTGGCAGAGCAGAAGGAGCTGCTTGTGAAGTCATAGAGGGAGGCGGAGGAGACAGAAACCGCCCTCTTGGCCGAGTTCGCGAGCGAGCACTCCTCCTGGTCTGACAAGGAGGCGCTGCTGTCCTCCGGCTTCCACGAGATTGAAGACATCATTGATGGTGAGTCTCTTTATTTTCTTTCTTCGAGCTGCCGATTTAAATCGTGCCGACTCTTGGTTTTTGACTAGCTTCCTCGTTTCTTCACATCTTTGCAGACTTCTTCCCTGGGCAGTCGCAGGCCGCCATCCAAGCCATCGAGGCCGACCGTAAAAGTCAGAGGGCGGAGGGTGCAGAGATCGCCGCTGATTCCCCCCGAATCTTGACGAGCACATCCTGAGCATCGAGGCTCGCCTCCGGCTGGCTCACCGGATGCTGCGCCGGCTTCAGCGCATCGGTGCCCAAGCGATTGCCGCCCTTTGGCCGGATATGCAAGCTCCGCGCACCCCCAGCCTGACGACCAACTGGCTGGAGGTCGCGGCTGGTCGTCTTGAGGCCTGGAAGGGCTCTTTGGCCCGGGCTGGAGCGCGCCGGGCCTTGGAGTTCGTCAAGGCGTGGTACCCGAGGCTGGATCTAGACCGGTTGGCCATGCTTTGGTTGGAGGCCCAGCTGGAGCTGGCGGCTGCGGAAGATGCCCTCGTCAAACGTGCTGCGGCGATCGCCGAGTAAACCGACACCAGCATCTTCGTCCCCGAGCGGTCTGAAGACGGCGAGGAGGTACCGCCGGAGTGGTTTGGGATGAACCCAGACTACAGCGAAGACTCGGCAGAGGTGATTGGCTCCAGCGTCGAGGAGGAGGACGAGGCAGAGGATGGAGGCGAGTGGAGGCACCAGAAGACGGAGCAGACGGCCAGCCTCAGCCCGACCGCGCCTCCAGCAACGAGCCGCGTGCGACCGAGTCGACTGCCGCCGGAGGTGATCAAGCCGAGACTAGCCAGCCGGCTGCCCTGACGCCTGACGCTGGCGCCTCCTCCGATCCTCCGAATCCGTCTGCTACCTCCTAAGCTGCCGTTGTATCTTTTATTTTATCTGCTTCAGTAGTCTTTGAAGAACATGTTAATTCGCACAATTCCACCCGCGGGGTGTATTTTGAACCTCTACTCGACAATTTGGCCAAGGGCCTATGTTATGTAAA
>NC_041392.1:542672772-542793438 GCF_002162155.2 Triticum dicoccoides | reverse complement strand
ATATATATATATATATATATATATATATATATATATATATATATATATATATATATATATATATATATATATATATATCTTTTCTTGCTCATTGTTCTTTTGGCTTTCTTCCTTTACCGCTTTCTCTCAGTTGCCTGCCTTGCCAATCGGATAGCCGCTCTGCGGACTGTTGCTGGATCAAGTGCTAGGCTACTTTGGGAAAGCAAGTACTTAGCCGATTTCAAGATTTTTTTTGAGCAAGTTGGATAGGAAGTGGCAGTTCGACTATCCGAGAGTCGGTTTGCGAGAAAGGCTGGAAGCCGTCTTGAGCTATGTTTTATGCTTTGAGTCCTTAGCCATTTTTCATGTGAATGCCCATTCTACCTTACTGCTGCCACCGTACAGTCGCTCTGCGAGCTGCGGCTTCTGACAGGAGACGGTTTGGGTGTTTACACACTACTTGTCCGACTGTAGGAAGCATTTCATAGTGCAAGGCGGCAAGTCCCCAGGCCGATTTGTCTAGCCCGGTGCCAAACGGCATAAAAAGGACTAACATACTTGCAGTCATAATTTTTACCATACAGACAAAAGAGGGCAGTCCCTGAGCTCGCCTCGGGGGGCCCGAAGTCTTGGTTCTTTAATACAAAAGGTAGCGTGGTACATACTGCATTAGCTGTAAAACCTTCGGAGGATATTTGCATTCCATGGCCGCTCTGTCTCCTTGCCGGAGTCGTCCCTCTTGCGTGCTCGGGGCTTCTGAGCGTCGATCAGGTAGTAGGAATCGTTGCCCAGTACTTTGCTGATGATGAAAGGGCCTTCCCAAGGCGCTGACAGCTTGTGCTGTCCGGCTGTTCGCTGGATCAGCTGGAGCACAAGGTCGCCTTCTTGGAAAGATCTTGGCCTGACCTTCCTGTTGTGGTACCGGCGCAGGCTCTGCTGGTAGATGCTGGACCGGCTGAGTGCCAACAGCTGGCCCTCTTCCAGCAGATCGACGCTGTCTTGTCGTGCTTCTTCTGCTTCCTCCTTGGTGTACATGGTGACTTGTGGGGAGTCGAACTCTATGTCTGTTGGGATGACGGCTTCGGCACCATGGATGAGGAAGAAGGGCGTGAAGCCGGTTGACTTTTTTTGGAGTCATGCGCAGACTCCAGAGGACGGATGGCAGCTCGTCGAGCCAACAGCCAGCCGAGCACTCCAGAGGCTCGATCAACCGAGGCTTGATGCCGGACAGGATGAGGCCGTTTGCTCGCTCCACTTGGCCGTTTGACTGCGGGTGGGCGACGGACGCTAGGTCCAGTCGGATGCCCTGTGTTGCGCAGAAACGGGCCAAGGCGCCTTTGGCAAAATTGGTGCCGTTGTCGGTGATGATGCTGTGTGGTATGCCGTACCGAATTGTGATATCGGTGATGAAAGTCACGGCAGTCGGACCATTCAGTTTCTTAATTGGCTTCGCTTCTATCCACTTGGTGAACTTGTCCACTGCGACAAGTAGGTGAGTTAAACCACCTCGTGCTGTCTTGAATGGTCCCACCATGTCTAGACCCCAAACTGCGAAAGACCAGGCAATGGGGATGGTCTTGAGCGCAGAAGCCGGCTGGTGCGGCTTGGAGCTGAACTTTTGGCATCCTTTGCATTTTTGGACCAACTCCTTGGCCTCTTCTTAGGCAATCGGCCAGAAGAAACCGTGCCGAAAGGCTTTGGTGACGAGTGCTCTTGAAGCCGCATGGTGGCCGCATTCGCCTTGATGGATGTCTTTGAGAATCACTTGGCCTTGCTCTGGCTCTACGCAGCGCTGGTAGACACCAGTGACGCTGCGCCTGACCAGCTCTCTGTTGACTATGGTATAGGTTGCCGCCCGGCATTGTACTTGCCGAGCTGAGGTCTCATCAGTTGGTAGCTCTTTGTTCACCAGGAATTTGAGGATGGGCTGGGCCCATGAGGGTGCTGCTATTTCTTCGACTACCAGAACTGCGACTTGGACGAGGGCGGCTGGGCTGGGAGGCGGCGGGTTGGAGTCAACAGCCGCTTGCTGGGTTGATGAAGTCCTCAGGCCGACTGGCGCGGTCCTTGGGCCGAGTTCTGGAATCTTTGAGTCCGCCACCACAGTCCCCGGGCCGGGTTCCGCAGTCCCTGGGCTAGCCTCGACTGTGGCGGCTCCGGAGTTATCTGCCGAGATCCTCATGCCGCCTGCCGGGGCTCTGGAGTCGGATCCGACGTCTTCGGGAGGAGCCGGTACGAAGATGGAGTCTGATTCTGGCGAGGGCTTGACGGATGGCTTGAGAAGGCGTTGAAGGGCGACACCAGATGGTATTGCTTGGCGGGTAGAGCCGATTCGTGCCAATGCATTTGCTTGGTCGTTGTCATTCCTTGGTATATGAAGGAACTCGCATCCTTCGAAATACCCACTGAGTTGCTGCACGAGGAAACGGTAGCTCGCCATGTTTGCATCTTTCGTGTCCCAGTCGCCGGATGATTGTTGGACCACTAAGTCCGAGTCACCATAACACAAGATCCAGCGGATGCCAAGCTCTTTGGCAAGCCGGAGCCCGTGGATGAGCGCCTCGTACTCGGCGACATTATTGGAGGCGGCAAAGTGGATTTGCAGCGCATACTTGAGCTTGTCGCCTTTGGGGGAGGTGAGGACGACGCCGGCTCCCAAGCCAGTGCGCATCTTGGAGCCGTCAAAATGCATCCGCCAATGGGTGGAATCAGGTGCTGGAGGCAGGTACTGGGTCTCAGCCCAGTCGACGAGGAAGTCGGCCAGTGCCTGTGATTTGATAGCGGTGCGGGGCTGGTAGTAGATGGTGTAAGGAGCCGGCTCTATGGCCCACTTGGCCACTCGACCAGAAGCATCTCGGCTACCGATGATCTCGGCAAGTGGGGTCGTGCAGACCACCGTGATTGGATGATCTTGAAAGTAAGGCTTCAATTTCGTGGCAGCAAAGTGTACGCCATAGCACATCTTCTGGTAGTGGGGGTAGTTCTGCTTGGAGGTCGACAGTACCTCGCTCAGGTAATATACTGGTCTCTGGACAGGCAGCGCCTTGCCTTCCTCCTTGCGCTCCACTACAATGACTGTGCTGACTACCCGGCTGGTGGCGGCGATGTACAGGAGCATAGGTTCCTTGGGAGTCGGAGCCACCAGGACAGGCGGAGTAGTCAACATCTTCTTCAACTGGTGAAAAGCTTCATCCGCCTTATGGTTCCACTCGAAAAAAGTGGTCTTCTTCATGAGTTGGTATAAGGGGAGAGCTTTCTCGCCCAACCGACTGATGAATCGGCTGATGGACGCTAAGCAGCCGGTGAACTTCTGCACATCCTGCAGTCGGCTGGGTACCTCCATTCTCTCGATGGCCTTGATTTTTACTAGGTTGCATTCTATGCCGCGTTCAGAGACCAGGAAAGCTAGCAGCTGGCTGGCTGGTACTTCGAAGACACACTTCTCGGGGTTGAGCTTGATCTGGAACCGGCGCAGGTTCTCGAAGGTCTCCTTGAGGTCTTCCAGCAGTGTTACACGCTTTTCTGTTTTCACCACTACGTCGTCCATGTAGACGTGGGCGTTCCTGCCGAGCTGCTTGAGGAGACACTTCTACATGCAACGCTGAAAGGTGGCGCCGACATTCCTCAAGCCGAACGTCATGGTGAGGTAGTAGAATGCTCCAAACGGCGTGATGAAGGCGGTCTTCAATCTGTCCGCCGGGTTCAGCTTGATCTGGCGATATCCTGAGTATGCATCCAAGAAACTCAATAGCTCGCATCCGGCTGTGGAGTCTATCACCTGATCGATTCTTGGTAGAGCAAATGGGTCCTTGGGGTAGGCCTTGTTGAGGCTCGTGTAGTCAATACACATTCGCCACTGATTGTTCTTCTTTAGCACCAGGACCGGATTTGCCAGCCACTCGGGAAAGAAAACTTCCATAATGAAGCCGGCTGCTAGGAGTTAGGCTATCTCTTCTCCGACAACTCTTCTCTTCTCTTCTGATAAGCGGCGCAGGGGCTGCCTGACCGGCTTTGCATCAGATCGGACATGTAACTTGTGCTCGGCAAAATCCGTCGGTACACCTGGCATGTCTTTGGGGAACCATGCGAAGATGACCCGATTCTCACGGAGGAAATCGAGCTCGCCTTCCTATTTACTGTCGAGGTTTGCACCTATGACGGCGTACCTCTCTGGGTGCTCCGGATCCAAGGGTATCTTCTTTGTCTCTTTAGCCAGCTTGAACGAACCCTCAGCCTCCGACTCTTTTGGGTTGGGCGATACCTCAGGCTGCTTGTCGGCCATCGCCACAACTCGCTCAAGGAGCCGCTTCTCAGCCGCGATTACTAGGGACTCGTCCAGCCGACTGCTCTCAGTTGCGCAAGCAGACGACTTCCGGTAGTCGCCTGCCACAGTCAGAATTCCCCTGGAACTTGGCATCTTCATCTTGAGGTAAGCGTAGTGGGGGACCGCCATGAACTTGGCCAAGGCGGGTCGGCCAAGTAGCGCATGGTATGGGCTCTCAAGGTCCACCACCTCAAACCAAACAGACGCTCTTCGGAAGTGATCTTTGTCCCCAAAGAGGACGTCCATCAGGATCTTGCCGATCGGCGAGCAGGAAAGCCCAGGTACAATGTCGTGGAACACTGTCCGGCTGCTCTAAAGCTATCTTTGCTTGATTCCTAACTTCTCCATGGTATCCTTGTACAGGATATTGATGTTGCTGCCCCGGTCTATCAAAACTCGCGAGAAACGCGTGGCCCGTTTGTCCGTAGCAAAGGTGGCGTCCATGACCAAGGCGTAGGAGCCCGAACTCGGCATCACTTCTGGGTGGTCAGCCTTGCTCCAGCTGATGGGCTTCTCAGACCAGTGCATGAACTCTGGCGTCTCTGAGGCTACTGCGTTCACCTCTTGTGGCTGCAGCCGCCTGCCGTGTCGATCATCAGCCATACTTGGTGAACACCATGTAGGCTCCGTGTTCTTCAGGGTATTCTTCTTGTACTGCGCCGACTCACCTGACTGCCAGCTGCTGGGGCAGAGGCAGAGGCGGCTGCCCAGCAGGCGGGGGTGGCAGGAGGTCGTCTCCCTTGGCGATCCTAGTGAGCCAGTGGCACTTCCGGGTGGTGTGATTCGACGGCTTTGCGCCGCTGTGGAACTTGCAAGGTCCATCCAAGGTCTGCTCATAGGAGAAGGCCAGCAACCAGTTAGGCTTGCCGCCTTTCTGTCGCTTGGGCCGAGGCCGCTCTTCTGGCTGCTGGGCTTCAACGGTCGCGACCTGCCGGCCGCTGGAAGCCGGCTGCGGGGCCTTGCGCTTGTTGTCGCCCTGCTGTTGTTGTCGGCTGGCGTTTGCCGCCGGAGTTCTTGGAGCTTGAGGAGCCACTTTGCCAGTTGTGCTGATTTGAATTTCCGCCTTCATGGAGGAGTCGGCCGTGGCGTACTTGTCCGCTATGATCAGCAGCTCGTCGAGGGTTTCTGGCTCGTCGCAGAGGAGCTTGTGCTTGAGGAGGGTGCCTTCTCGGCACCCGGCTGTGAAGTACTCAATGGCCTGCACCTCGTGCATGCCCTCGCAGGAGTTCCGGAGCTCAGCCCAACGCGTGAGGTAGTCGCGAGTTGACTCGTCAGGACCTTGCACGCACAAGGAGAGCTGACGAGGCTTGGGAGGACGCTTGTACGTGCTGGTGAAGTTGCGGACGAACGCTTCGGTGAAGTCGACCCAGCTGTTGATGCTGCGGGGCTTTAGGCTATTCAGCCATGTTCGGGCCGTGCCCTGGAGCATGAGCAGAATGTACTTTACGGCGACACGCTTGTTGCCGTTTGCTATGCTGACAGCTGTGGAGTAGTCGACTAGCCAGTCTTCCGGCTTCACGGAGCCGGTATACTTGGGCGTGTCTCTTGGGAGCGTGAACCCTCTAGGAAAGGGCTCATCCCGAATGCGGGGCCCGAAACAAGGCGGACCCAGCTCGTCTTCTTCTTCCAGCGCCAGGGACCGGTGAAGTCGGTCGATCCGGTGGCGGGCGTCATTCTCTCCAACTCCCTCTCGGCGGCCAAGGCGGTCACCGGGAGTCGGATGGTCAACATGCGGTGGGGAGACTCGCCTCTCCTTATGGGGAGGGGGGCGGACAGTCGTCCCGTCGTTCCACTGCTCTTTGGCGGCCATCTCGGTCGCGCTCTATGGTAATGCGAGTCCGACTGTGGCTGACATCCGGCTCATTGTCCTTTCTTCCTCGGGCGCCGCCAGTCGGCATCCAAGACGTTGCGCCTTGATCTTCGTGCGGGTCATCGTTTGGCCGCTGTGGCGCCTCAGTGCGGCAGCCGGCCTCGTTCTGCGCGGCGGCCACGTCGAGGAGCCGCTGGACTCGCTCCATCATGAGGCGGCGTTCTTCGCCCTCGAAATTGTCCAGCTCATCCGCCGCTGCCTAGGCGGCTCGGATGTTCTCCGCTGGTGTAGCGTACACGGGGCGGCTAGCCCCAAACAGGCTGGCGATGGCTACGCCGCGCTGTTGGACCGCGCCAAGGCGGCTGGGCCCTGCCGGGGCCGGCGAGCCGCCAACGGCACGATCCATCTCCCGCTGGTAAGCTTCTGACAAGCGTCTCATGCTGGCCAGCTTCTTCGCGCCTTCAACGAGCTGAAGGCGGCGCACTTCTAATGTCTCTGCGTCAGCATCTTCCGGAATGGGCGCAGTTAGGTCTTGCAGCGCCGCGCCGAGTGAGTTGGGCACTCCTCCGCCAGGGAACTCATCATGACTGATGACTAGCACCTCAGTGACGGTGCTTCCGTCGCTCTCTACATGGGGGAGAGGTTCGTCGTAGACCACCACATTGGTGGGGAACACATCGAGCGACACGGTGTCGGAGTCGACCAGCATCGGGTCGGTGGATCCTACGGACTCCAAGTCTACGGCAGGCCCGCCGGAAACGTGGAGTTGATCGAGGAGGCCCACGAGGAGGTTCTCGGGGCCGCCCGTGCCTGCATCGGACGCAGGTTCGTCGGAGAGGCGGACCTCGCTGACAAGTTCGGCCAAGGAGCTGGCTGCGCAGGCGATCTCAACGCCGCGCAGCGCGTCGATACAAAGTTCGTCTGGCGTGCCTGGCTGGCTGCGCTCGCCAGGGAGGAAAAGGGTTCCCGTCCAGAACAGATCTCCGGACGGCGGTGCACCAGGCCCCACGGTGGGCGCCAAATGTCGGGGGTTTGGTGCGACATATGCCAACGGATGGCTTATCATGGTGGGGGCGAGTAGAACGTCGCAGGTGCCTGGAAATGGGATGAGGCGAAGACATGCATGCCGGCGAATCTTACCCAGCTTCAGGGCTCTCCGGGGAGATAATACCCCTACTGCTGCTCTGCGGGGTCTCTGCATGATCACTATGGCCAAGTGTTTACACGGTTGCTCCTTGAGCTGTTTCTTAGAGGTAGGAGAGGGCAAGGCTAGCTCTCTCCTTCTATCTGGTATGGTCTAGAGCTACTGGGTTCAACCTTTTGGATGGGTGCCCTAGGGGGTTTATATAGGCCTACCCCCAGGGGTACAATGGTAATTCATCTGGGCGCGGGCCCAGCCGTCAGTGCCTTTGGCCTCCGATTTCTCCGCCGACTGCTGGGGCCTGCCAGTTGGTGGGCCCCGCCGACTGGTTTGGTACGGAGACGATAGGCCGCGTCCGCCGCGGGCGGGTCTTGCCGGCTGCTGATTACTGTAGTCGTGCTTCTGATGACGCGGACTTGGTCATGGGGTCGTGGCAACAGTCCCGCCGCCTGGCGGGCGATCACTATTGCCACTCCCCATCACATCTTGATTAATGGCGCATGGGGCCCAGGGGAAGGCTCGGCCGACTCCCCGGGCCGACTCCTGACGGATCCGACTGGCGGTCCTCTCGCCGTCTCCTAGGGTCTCACTGACTGGTGGGACCTGCTGCTTCCGGGCCGTTCAGACAAGCTATCGTGGGTGCAGGACTCGGTACTGTGGTGCTGATGTCAGGGCCGGCAGGGCAACAGTGCCACGCCGCACGGATATCTTCCCGAGTACGGCGTGCTGTGGCCATGCCTGCCCTTGGTAAGGGGCGGGAGTGGGCTTTACTGTAGCCACGCCCCTGCCCCGTCCCCTTCGATGAGGTCATGGGTTTGTTGGAGTCGCCGGCCGACTCCCCAAAGCCGGCTTCTCTGGAAGTCGTCCCTGGGACTCGGCCATGAGCGGGCAGTCGGCCGCCCTGTCGTCGACTCCTTAGGAGGCGGCTCTTCGCCCTGGGGTCTTGAGGGGCGCAGCCTGCCCCGATGTCTTGAAAGGTTATGGGACTCGAGTTGGCCTACCCGTGGCCCATTACTCCGACACCCACCGACTAATTAAACTTAGATTAGTTATGTTTAACATTAACTTATCACAGTGGCCCCACACGTCAGCATTGACCATGCTGACATGGCCATTGAGTGGGTCCACATGTCAGTGACCCTAACTAGCACCGTGACACTGACCAGCGGGACCCACTGGTCTGGTTTGACTTGGACCGTCTCCGTTGACCTACTGACATCACACCGACGTCATGCTGACGCAGTAAATCATTTCTGGATTTAAAATAATTAGAAAATTCCAGAAAATAGCCAAAACTTCTAAAAATCATAGAAAATTAACCGTAACTCCAAATGAAAAGATTTATATATGAAAAATGATCAGAAAAATCCAAAGAATCTGATTATGGCATTATCATGCATGTTTCAACAACTTATGCCTGCTGATCAGGTCAAATCAAATAAGTGGCATTTAAATAATCACATATGGAGTTGAATTTGAATCTTTGGTTCAAACCAAATTCATTTAATCTGGTTTTAGTTGCATTATCTCAAATCGCAACATCTTGCCACGTCATGATCATGCATCATATTGTGCATTGCAGTGATTGTGCTCCCTCTCTGTTGCCGGTACCTGTTCCCTCCAGAGTAGACGTTGTTACCGACGATGAGTTTGATGACACCGATGAAGAACTATATTATCTTCAGAAGTGCCAGGCAAGCAAAACCCCCTTGTTCATTCCGATACAATCCCACTCTATCGCTCCTGCTCTCTTTTACTGCATTAGGACAACAACGATTCAACTGTTACATGCTGTGATAGTTGAACCCCTTTCCTCTGCATGACCTGTCATTGCCACAGTAAATAGATGAAACCCACTAGCATGAGTAGGATTTGTTTGAGCCCTGATGTGCCTACTCAATCATGCTTGTTTGTCATGCCTGCTACTGCTTAGAGTTGAGTCAGGTCTGATTCATCAAGAATGAATTGGAATGGTGATGAACATGTCCTACTGTGTGTGAGCTAAGTGTGTGAACATGATTTGGTAAAGGTAGCGGTGAGAGGCCATGTAGGAGTACATGGTGGGTTGTCTCATTGAAACCGTCCTCAGGAACTGAGTTCTGTGTTTGTGATCCATGAACAACTACTACCACGCATTGGGCCTGAAACCAATGGACCCTCTCGACTTATTAACTGCCTTGCCCTCTGTCCAGGAGTTGCAACTAGTTTCTAGTGTTTGTAGGATATGTGTTGGCGGCCGTGCGTAGCGCTGACCCTAGGGGTGGGCTATGATGCGGTAGATACACCATGGCACGGTGTACCGGGCGCCCGTTTGGTGTCTCGGGAACCCTGCACACTTCGTTTGGGGCTGTGAGTGAACCTCCGGCCGGATCTCCTCGCGGATGGAACCCGAATAGGCGATAAACCTGGACTAGAGACTTGTGTGGTTAGTCAGGTCGTGGCTGACTCCCTCGCCAGGCTTCCGCTTGAAGGTTGACGTGATACACGACGTGTACATGGTGGTAAGTCGCGAGAGCATGTGTGAAGAAGTACACCCATGCAGGGTTATAAATGATCTATTCGAATAGACGTGTCCACGGTAAAGGACTTCTGGGTTTCCTGTACAGTTCTTAGATAACTTGAAGTAGATACTCTAAAACTCGCAAGATAAGTGTGAGTGCTATGGATGGCCTTCTTGTAGGGAGACAGGAGCGGATCCATAGTGGTGTATTGAATGGTGAATATGTGGACTCGTGTGCGCCACCTCAAAAGAGTTGCTTGCAGTCGTAGCTCAGGTTAGCCACTGAGTCAAAGCTGGCTTGCTGCAGTTAAACTCCACCACCCCCTTGTTGATACCGATGCATATGTAGTTAGTTCTGATGTATGTCTTGCTGAGTACATTTGTACTCACGTTTGCTTAATTTATGTTTTGCAGAGAGACGTCAGTCTCGCTAGTAGTTCCATGTGGACTTCGACGTTTAGCTTGCTACCTCAGCTACGATCTTGTGCCCTCGGCAGGGTCTTGTAGATAGTCAGGCTTCTCAGCCTTCTTCATTTGTAGTTGTCTGTACTCAGACAGGTTAAGCTTCCGCATGTGCTTGTTGCTTGTATGCTCTGTATGTTGGGTCATGAGACCCATGCTTGTAATACTTGGCTCCTCGGAGCCTAATGAATAAATACTTTGAGTCTTAGAGTTTTGTTGTGATGCCATGTTGTATTTACACATATCGAGCATATTGTGTGTATGATTGAAATGCTTGGTATGTGTGGGATCCGACAACCTAGTTGTTTATCCTTGGTAGCCTCTCTTATGGGGAAATGTAGTCCTGTGCTTCCATGAGCCATAGTAGTCCACTACAGCCCGGTTCACCGGAGTCCTGCTATCCCAACACGACTACTCTGGAACACTTGACTGGCCGGCATGTGATTCACTTCGTTCCTGTGTCTGTCCCTTCGGGGAAATGTCACGTGGTGACATCCGGAGTCCTGCCTAGCCTGCTACAGCCCAGATTCCCGGAGTCCTGTTAGCCCAGTGCTACAGCCCGGATTCGCACGCTGCTGACCGACATGGTCGATGTTGATTCATGTATGCCTGTCCCCGTAAGTTGGTGCCACTTTGGGTTCACGACTAGTCATGTCAGCCCGGGTTCTCTATCATATGGATGCTAGCAACACTATCATATACGTGAGCCAAAAGGCGCAAACGGTCCCGGGCCATGGTAAGGCGACACCCGTGGAAATACCGTGCGTGAGGCCGCAAAGTGATATGAGGTGTTACAGGCTAGATCAGTGTGACTTATAATCGGGGCCTGACAGCTTTGGTATCAGAGCCTGACTGCCTGTAGGATTACCAAGCCAAACTGGTCGAAATTGAGTCTAGAAATGCTTTTGTTATATAAGGGAATTGTTTGTGGAAGGGAACGTAAGGCTCTTTTTACTCCTTTACCTTATGCCCTTCTGATCTGAGTCATCCTCTTCTCTTCTACGGGGATTAAGAACTAGGTCTTCTCATCTATCTATCAGGATGATGAGTTACTATGTTAGAGACTTATAGGATTGCTAGATTCAAGCCTCAGTTCAGTCTCTACTACTTCCGTGTGTTCATAGCTGGCCTCAGAACCTTGATATGTTGTTGTTGAGTGGTTATGCCACCATTTTGCAGGATGTCTCAAATCTCTTTGAGCATTTACAGCCGTTATGCTGTCTGATGTCTACTACACAACCTTCTTCTTGTAGACGTTGTTGGGTCTCCAAGTGTAGAGGTTTGTAGGGCAGTAGCAAATTTCCCTCAAGTGGATGACCTAAGGTTTATCAATCCGTAGGAGGCGTAGGATGAAGATGGTCTCTCTCAAGCAACCCTGCAACCAAATAACAAAGAGTATCTTGTGTCCCCAACATACCCAATACAATGGTAAATTGTATAGGTGCACTAGTTCGGCGAAGAGATGGTGATACGAGTGGTATATGGATGGTAGATAAAGGTATTTGTAATCTGAAAATATAAAAACAGCAAGGTAGCAAGTGATAAAAGTGAGCGTAAATGGTATTGCAATGCTAGGAAATAAGGCCTAGGGTTCATACTTTCACTAGTGTAAGTTCCCTCAACAATACTAACATAATTGGATCACATAATTATCCCTCAACATGCAACAAAGATTCACTCCAAAGTCACTAATAGCAGAGAACGAACAAAGAGATTATGGTAGGGTACGAAACCACCTAAAGTTATTCTTTCCAATCAATCCGTTGGGCTATTCCTATAAGTGTCACAAACAGACCTAGAGTTCATACTAGAATAACACCTTAAGACACAAATCAACCAAAACCCTAATGTCACCTAGATACTCCAATGTCACCTCAAGTATCCGTGGGCATTATTATACGATATGCATCACACAATCTCAGATTCATCTATTCAACCAACACAAAGGACCTCAAAGAGTGCCCCAAAGTTTCTATCGGAGAATCACGACGAAAATGTGTGCCAACCCCTATGCATAGGTTCATGGGCGGAACCCGCAAGTTGATCACCAAAACATACATCAAGTGAATCACGTGATATCCCATTGTTACCATAGATATCCACGGCAAGACATACATCAAGTGTTCTCAAATCTTTAAAGACTCAATCCGATAATATAACTTCAAAGGGGAAACTCAATCCATTACAAGAGAGTAGAGGGGGGAAGAAACATCATAGGATCCAAATATAATAGCAAAGCTTGCGATACATCAAGATCGTATCACCTCAAGAACACGAGAGAGAGAGAGAGAGAGAGAGATCAAACACATAGCTACTGGTACATACCCTCAGCCCCGAGGGAGAACTACTCCCTCCTCGTCATGGAGAGCACCAGGATGATGAAGATGGCCATCAGAGAGGGATTCCCCCTCCGGCAGGGTGCCGGAACGGGTCTAGATTGGCTTTCGGTGGCTACGGAGGCTTCTGGCGGCGGAACTCCCGATCTATTGTGCTCCTCGTATGTTTTTAGGGTATATGGAGATATATAGGCGGAAGAAGTACGTTAGGGGGGCACGAGGGGCTCACGAGGGTGGAGGGCACGCCCAGGGGGGTGGGCGCGCCCCCCTGCCTCGTGACCTCCTCGCAGATCCCCCGACGTGCACTCCAAGTCTTCTAGGCTTCTTTCGCTCCAAAAATGAGTTCCATGAAGTTTCAGGTCAATTTTACTCCGTTTGATTTTCCTTTTCTTCGAAACCCTAAAACAGGGTAAAAAATAGAAACTGGCACTGGGCTCTGGGTTAATAGGTTAGTCCCAAAAAGGATATAGAAGTGTATAATAAAGCCCATAAACATTCAAAACAGTACATAATATAGCATGCAGCAATCAAAAATTATAGATACCTTGGAGACGTATCAGCATCCCCAAGCTTAATTCTTGCTCGTCCTCGAGTAGGTAAATGATAAAAACAGAATTTTTGATGCGGAATGCTACTTGGCATAATTTCAATGTAATTCTTCTTAATTGTGGTATGAATATTCAGATCCAAAAGATTCAAGACAAAAGTTCATATTGACATAAAAATGATAATACTTCAAGCATACTAACTAAGAAATTATGTTTTCTCAAAATAACATGGCCAAAGAAAGTCCATCCCTTCAAAATCATATAGTTTAGTCATGTTTCATTTTCGTCACACAAGAATGCTCTCATATCCACAACCCCGATGACAAGCCAAACAATTGTTTCATACTTTAGTAATCTCAAACTCATAAACTTTCATGCAATACATGAGCGCGAGCCATGGATATAGCACTATGGGTGGAATAGAATAATGAGGGGGTTATGTGGAGAAGACAAAAGGGAGAAAGTCTCACATCAACGAGGCTAATCAATGGGCTATGGAGATGCCCATCGATTGATGTTAATGCGAGGAGTAGGGATTGCCATGCAACAGATGCACTAGAGCTATAAATGTATGAAAGCTCAACAAAAGAAACTAAGTGGGTGTGCATCCAACTTGCTTGCTCACGAAGACCTAGAGCACTTGAGGAGGCCCATTGTTGGAATATACAAGCCAAGTTCTATAATGAAAAATTCCCACTAGTATATGAAATTGACAAAACACTAGACTCTCTATCATGAAGATTTTGAAGCACAAGTGTGGAAAAAAGGATAGTAGCATTGCCCCTTTTTTTGGGCCTTCTTTTTTTTTCCTTTGGCCTTTCTCTTTTTTCTCTTTTTTTGGTACAATGCTCTATTGAATGATGATCATCACACTTCTATTTATTTACAACTCAATGATTACAACTCGATACTAGAACAAAGATGACTCTATATGAATGCCTCCAGCGGTGTACCGGGATATGCAATGAATCAAGAGTGACATGTATGAAAGAATTATGAACGGTGGCTTTGCCACAATTACTATGTCAACTACAGGATCATGCTAAGCAATATGACAATGATGAATGTGTCATGATAACCGGAACGGTGGAAAGTTGCATGGCAATATATCTCGGAATGGCTATGGAAATGCCATAATAGGTAGGTATGGTGGCTGTTTTCAGGAAGATATAAGGAGGTTTATGTGTGAAAGAGCGTATCATATCACGGGGTTTGGATGCACTAGCAAAGTTTGAGCTAACTCTCAATGTGAGAAAGGGCAATGCACGGTACCTAAGAGGCTAGCAAGGATGGAAGGGTGAGAGTGTGTATAATCCATGGACTCAACATTAGTCATAAAGAACTCACATACTTATTGCAAAAATCTACAAGTCATCAAAAACCTCGGCACTATGCGCATGCTCCTAGGGGGATAGATTGGTAGGAAAAGACCATCGCTCGTCCCCGACCGCCACTAATAAGGAGGACAATCAAATAACACCTCATGTTTTAAATTTGTTACACAACATTTACCATACGTGCATGCTACGGGACTTGCAAACTTCAACACAAGCACTTCTCAAATTCACAACTACTCAACTAGCACGACTTTGATATTATTATCTCCATATCTCAAAACAATCATCAAGCATCAAACTTCTCTTAGTATTCAACACACTCATAAGAAAGTTTTTACTAATATTGTATACCTAGCATATTAGGATTCTAAGAAAATTACCATGCTATTTAAGACTCTCAAAATAATATAAGTGAAGCATGAGAGTTCATCTATTTCTATAAAATAAAACCACCACCGTGCTCTAAAAGGATATAAGTGAAGCACTAGAGAAAATGACAAACTACTCCGAAAGATATAAGTGAAGATCAATGAGTAGTCGAATAATTATGCAACTATGTGAAGACTCTCTAACATTTAATAATTTAAGATATTGGTATTTTATTCAAACAGCAAGCAAAGCAAAATAAAATGACATTCTAAGAATGGCAAACATCATGTGAAGAAGCAAAAACTTAGGATCAACCGATACTAACCGATAGTTGTTGAAGAAGAAAGGTGGGATGCCAACCGGGCATCCCCAAGCTTAGACGCTTGAGACTTCTTGAAATATTATCTTGGGATGCCTTGGGAATCCCCAAGCGTGAGCTTTTGTGTCTCCTTAATTCCTCTCATATCACGGTCTCCCTAAATCTCAAAAGCTTCATCCACACAAAACTCAACAAGGACTCATGAGATAAGTTAGTATAAACCATTGCCAAAACATTATCATACTCTACTGTAGAAAATCATTAAAATTATTATTCAACATTGCATACTAAATGCCTCTGCATATTTAATAGTCCTATCCTCAAATAGAATCATTAAAGAAGCAAACATATGCAAACAATGCAAACATAACAGCAATCTGCCTAAACAGGACAGTCTGTAAAGAATGCAGCAACATCCATACTTACCTAGCTCCAAAAAATATGAAAGAAAATTCCCACTGTAGTAAAATTATCAGATCTTAATATTAAAAAGGTTTCAACATTTTATCACATTCTGACTTTTCTAGGGAATTATTGCAACAGCGGTAAACTTTCTGTTTTCAAACAACAACATGTGGACTTCTAAAATAGGCATAGTAAAGGCTATCAATGCCACTTTTATTGAAATAAAATATACAAAACATTGTTCTAAATAACATAAAGCAAATCCTAACAAAATAAATTGATGCTCCAAGCAAAACACATATCATGTGGTGAATAAAAATATAGCTCCAAGTAAAGTTACCGATGAACGAAGACGAAAGAGGGGATGCCTTCCGGGGCATCCCCAAGCTTAGGCTCTTGGATATCCTTGAATATTACCTTGGGGTGCCTTGGGCATCCCAAATCTTAGGCTCTTTCCACTCCTTATTTCATAGTCCATCGAATCTTTACCCAAAACTTGAAAACTTCACAACACAAAACTTAACAGAAAACTCGTAAGCTCTGTTAGTAAAAGAAAACAAAACACTACTTCAAGGTACTGTAATGAACTCATTCTTTATTTATATTGGTGTTAAACCTACTGTATTACAACTTCTCTATGGTTTATAAACTATTTTACTAGCCATATATTCATCAAAATAAGTAAACAACACATGAAAAACAGAATCTGTCAAAAACAGAACAGTCTGTAGTAATCTGGATAAAACGTATACTTATGGAACTCATAAAATTATCAAATAAATTTCTGGACCTTAGTAATTTAACTATTAATAATATTAAAAAATAATTAACTAAATATCACTCTCCAAATAAAAATGGCAGCAATTCTCGTGAGCGCTAAAGTTTCTGTTTTTTACAACATGATCAACAAGACTTTCCCCAAGTCTTCCCAAAGGTTCTACTTGGCACAAACACTAATTAAAAGCATAAAACCACATCTAAACAGAGTCTAGATGAATTATTTATTACTAAACAGGAACAAAAGGCAAGGAACAAAAATAAAATTGGGTTGCCTCCCAACAAGCGCTATCGTTTAACGCCCCTAGCTAGGCATGATGATTTCAATGATGCTCACATAAAAGATAAGAATTGAAACATAAAGAGAGTATCTTGAAGAATATGACTAGCACATTTAAGTCTAACCCACTTCCTATTCATAGGGATTTTGTGAGCAAACAACTTATGGGAACAAGAATCAACTTGCATAGGAAGGTAAAACAAGCATAACTTCAAAACTTTAAGCACATAGAGAGGAAACTTGATATTATTGCAATTCCTACAAGCATATGTTCCTCCCTCATAATAATTTTCAGTAGCATCATGAATGAATTCAACAATATAACCAGCACCTAAAGCATTGTTTTCATGATCTACAAGCATAGAAAATTTACTACTCTCCACACAAGCAAAATTCTTCTCATGAATAATAGTGGGAGCTAACTCAACAAAATAACTATCATGTGATTGAAAATTAAGATCAAGATGACAAGTTTCATGGTTATCATTATTCTTTAAAGCATACGTGTCATCACAATAATCATCATATATAGGAGGCATGCTTTCATCATAATAAATTTGCTCATCAAAACTTGGGGGACAAAAAATATCATCTTCATCAAACATAGCTTCCCCAAGCTTGTGGCTTTGCATATCATTAGCATCATGGATATTCAAGGAATTCATACTAACAACATTGCAATCATGCTCATCATTCAAATATTTAGTGCCAAACATTTTATAGATTTCTTCTTCTAGCACTTGAGCACAATTATCCTTTCCATCACACTCATGAAAGATATTAAAAATATGAAGCGTATCAGACAAACTCAATTCCTTTTTTTATAGTTTTCTTTTATAAACTAAACTAGTGATAAAACAAGAAACTAAAAGACTCGATTGCAAGATCTAAAGATATACCTTCAAGCGCTAACCTCCCCGGCAACGGCGCCAGAAAAGAGCTTGATGTCTACTACACATACTTCTTCTTGTAGACGTTGTTGGGCCTCCAAGTGCAGAGGTTTGTAGGACAATAGCAAATTTCCCTCAAGTGGATGACCTAAGGTTTATCAATTTGTAGGAGGCGTAGGATGAAGATGGTCTCTCTCAATCAACCCTGCAACCAAATAACAAAGAGTCTCTTGTGTCCCCAACACACCAAATACAATGGTAAATTGTATAGGTGCACTAGTTCGGCGAAGAGATGGCGATACAAGTGGTATATGGATGGTAGATAAAGGTATTTGTAATCTGAAAATATAAAAACAGCAAGGTAGCAAGTGATAAAAGTGAGCGTAAACGGTATTGCAATGCTAGGAAATAAGGCCTAGGGTTCATACTTTCACTAGTGTAAGTTCCCTCACCAATACTAACATAATTGGATCACATAACTATCCCTCAACATGCAACAAATAGTCACTCCAAAGTCACTAATAGCAGAGAACGAACAAAGAGATTATGGTAGGGTACGAAACCACCTCAAAGTTATTCTTTCTAATCAATCCGTTGGGCTATCCTATAGGTGTCACAAACAGCCCTAGAGTTCGTACTAGAATAACACCTTAAGACACAAATCAACCAAAACCCTAATGTCACCTAGATACTCCAATGTCACCTCAAGTATCCGTGGGCAAGATTATACGATATGCATCACACAATCTCAGATTCATCTATTCAACCAACACAAAGGACCTCAAAGAGTGCCCCAAAGTTTCTACCGGAGAATCACGACAAAAACGTGTGCCAACCCCTATGCATAGGTTCATGGGCGAAACCCGCAAGTTTATCACCAAAACATACATCAAGTGAATCACGTGATATCCCATTGTCACCACAGATATCCACGGCAAGACATACATCAAGTGTTCTCAAATCTTTAAAGACTCAATCCAGTAATATAACTTCAAAGGGGAAACTCAATCCATTACAAGAGAGTAGTGGGGGGAAGAAACATCATAGGATCCAAATATAATAGAAAAGCTCGCGATACATCAAGATCGTATCACCTCAAGAACACGAGAGAGAGAGAGAGATCAAACACATAGCTACTGGTACATACCCTCATCCCCGAGGGAGAACTACTCCCTTCTCGTCATGGAGAGCACCGGGATGATGAAGATGGCCACTGGAGAGGGATTTCCCCTCCGGCAGGGTGCCGGAACGAGTCTAGATTGGCTTTCGGTGGCTACGGAGGCTTCTGGCGGCGGAACTCCCGATCTATTGTGCTCCCCGGATGTTTTTAGGGTATATGGAGATATATAGGTGGAAGAAGTACGTCAGGGGGGCCACGAGGGGCTCACGAGGGTGGAGGGCGCACCCAGGGGGGTGGGCGCGCCCCCTGCCTCGTGACCTCCTCGCAGATCCCCCGACGTGCACTCCAAGTCATCTGGGCTTCTTTCCATCCAAAAATGAGTTCCGTGAAGTTTCAGGTCAATTGGACTCCGTTTGATTTTCCTTTTCTTCGAAACCCTAAAACAGGGTAAAAAATAGAAACTGGCACTGGGCTCTGGGTTAATAGGTTAGTCCCAAAAATGATATAAAAGTGTATAATAAAGCCCATAAACATTCAAAACAGTAGATAATATAGCATGGAGCAATGAATAATTATAGATACGTTGGAGATGTATCACTGTCCGAGTCATCCCATGTTTCTAAATAGTCTGATGCATTTGCAAATCCCTTATTTCTATTCTCGAAGTCCCTTTGGGCCAGGTTAATCACACTATTTGCTGAGTTGAGGTATTCTATTGCCTCGACATATATGTTGGAGTTATTATTATGACCCTAGGTGTCTTAGAGGATCACCTGGCAATCTAGCCATGTTTTGTGTTCCCAATGTGGTGAATCTGGCCACCATTCTCGAAAGCATCTCGTGATGTTATTAGCTGGTAGGTATTCCATCTCTGGGTTCCTGAACCCAAGATTCGCTCTACTTACTTTCTGTTGATAGTGCTGCTTGTTCCTTTAGGATATTAGCAACCTTTGCGATAGACCTCGATGTCCATGGTATTTCCTTCTTCCAAATACTATGAACCACTTACGATAGAAGTTTGTTGGATCAAAAGATCACAACAGGAGTGCTCTCGATGAGTTCCCCATTCTATATTGTGACTCTACCAATCCTACCCCTCTGCATGGGTTATCCGGAAGAAATATGTTGAATTTGTTCGGCATACTAATCCATGCATCCACAACTCAGAAAAACATATGTTCCTTTGAGTTGTCCCTCTTTAGTTGTCTTCTGACCTTCGTCTATCAATTGGTAGTCAAGAGTATGCATGCGTTCGTTCATCGGTGCCTATCATTCTTGTGGTCCATCAAGCCATTCTAGTTCAGAATAACTAGGAGAAACAAACTCCAGGCGCGAACTCCACTTCTAGTAGGATTCGCCCCCTTTTTTCCTTTCTCATGGAGGGGAAAGAGGGAAGGAGAGGGAGAGGGGCAGGGAAAGAGGAATGTGTTGGGGAACATAGCATGCAATTTCAAAAATTTCCTATGCTCACGCAAGATCTATCTAGGAGATGCATAGCAACAAGAGGGGGAGAGTATGTCTATGTACCATCATAGACCGAAAGCGGAAGCGTTTAGTAACGCGGTTGATGTAGTCGAACGTCTTCACGATCCAACCGATCCAAGTACTGAACGTACGGCACCTCCGTGTTCCGCACATGTTCAGCATGATGACGTCCCTCGAGCTCTTGATCCAGTAGAGGGTCGAGGGAGAGTTCCGTCAGCATGACAGCGTGGCGATGGTGTTGGTGATGTGAACCACGCAGGGCTTCGCCTAAGCACTACGACAATATGGCCGGGGTCATAAACTATGGAGGGGGGCACCGCACACGGCTAAGAAACAACTGTTGTACTTTGGGGTACCCCCTGCCCCCGTATATAAAGGAGGAGAGGGAGGAGGCCGACCCCCTAGGGGCGCGCCAAGTGTGGGGAGTCCTACTAGGACTCCTAAGTCCTAGTAGGATTCCCCTTTCATTTTCCGGAGGGGAAAAGAGGGAAAGAGAGAGGGAGTAGGAAAGGGCAAGGGGGGCGCCGCCCCCTCCCCTAGTCAAATTCGGACTCCATGGGGGGGCCCTCATCCCTTGGCCTGTCTCCTCTTCCCCCTTATGGCCCAATAAGGCCCAATAACTTCCCCGGGGGGTTCCGGCATCCCCTCGGTACTCCGGTAAAATACCCGAATCACTCGGAACCATTCCGATGTCCGAATACAACCTTCCAATATATGAATATTTACCTCTCGGCCATTCCGAGACTCCTCGTCATGTCCGTGATCTCATCCGGGACACCGAACAAACTTCGGTTACCAAAACACATAACTCAAAATACAAATCGTCATCGAACGTTAAGCGTGCGGACCTAACGGGTTCGAGAACTATGTAGACATGACCGAGACACATCTCTGGTCAATAACCAATAGCATAACCTGGATGCTCATATTGGCTCCCACATGTTCTACAAGATCTTTATCGGTCAAACCGCATCACAACATACGTTATTCCCTTTGTCATCGGTATGTTACTTGCCTGAGATTCGATCGTCAGTATCATCATACCTAGTTCAATCTCATTACCAGCAAGTCTCTTTACTCGTTCCGTAATACATCATCCCGCAACCAACTCATTAGTCACATTACTTGCAAAGCTTATAGTTCTGAGCATTACCGAGAGGGCCCACAGATACCTCTCCGATACACGGTGTGACAAATCCTAATCTTGATCTATGCCAACTCAACAAACACCTTCGGAGACACCTGTAGAGCATCTTTATAATCATGTTGTTACGTTGTGACATTTGATAGCACACAAAGTGTTCCTCCGGTATTTGGGAGTTGCATAATCTCATAGTCAGAGGAATATGTATAAGTCATGAAGAAAGCAATAGCAGTAAACTAAACGATCATCGTGCTAAGCTAACGGATGGGTCAAGTCAATCACATCATTCTCTAATGATGTGATCCCGTTCATCAAATGACAACTCTTTGTCCATGGCTAGGAAACTTAACCATCTTTGATCAATGAGCTAGTCAAGTAGAGGCATACTAGTGACACTCTGTTTGTCTATATATTCACACATGTACTAAGTTTCTGGTTAATACAATTCTAGCATGAATAATAAACATTTATCATGATATAAGGAAATATAAATAACAACTTTATTATTGCCTCTAGGGCATATTTCCTTCAGTCTCCCACTTGCACTAGAGTCAATAATCTAGTTCACATCGCCATGTGATTTGACACCAATAGTGCACATCACCATGTGATTAACACCCAAAGGGTTTACTAGAGTCAGCAATCTAGTTCACATCGCCATGTGATTTAACACCAATAGTTCACATCACCATGTGATTAACACCCAAAGGGTTTACTAGAGTCAGCAATCTAGTTCACATCGCCATGTGATTAACACCCAAAGAGTACTAAGGTGTGATCATCGTTTTGCTTGTGAGAGAAGTTTAGTCAATGGGTCTGCCACATTCAGAGCCGTATGTATTTTGCAAATTTTCTATGTCTACAATGCTTTGCATGGAGCTACTCTAGCTAATTTCTCCCACTTTCAATATGTATCCAGATTGAGACTAAGAGTCATTTGGATTGATGTAAAAGCTTACATTGATGTAACTCTTTATGATGAACTGTTTATCACCAACATAACCAAGAAATATTTCCTTAGTCCTCTAAGGATAACTTTGACCGCTGTCTAGTGATCCACTCCTGGATTGCTATCGTACCCCCTTGCCAAACTCATGGCAAGGTACACAATAGGTCTGGTACACATCATAGCATACCTCATAGAACCTATGACTGAGGCATAAGGAATGACTTTCATTCTCTTTCTATTTTCTGCCGTGGTCGGGTTTTTGAGTCTTACTCAACTTCACACCTTGCAACACAGCCAAGAACTCCTTCTTTGACTATTCCATTTTGAACTACTTCAAAAATCTTGTCAAGGTATATACTCATTGAAAAAACTTGTCAAGCGTCTTGATCTATCTCTATAGATCTTGATGCTCAATATGTAAGCAGCTTCACTGAGGTCTTTCTTTGAAAAACTCCTTTCAAACACTCCTTTATGCTTTCTAGAAAATTCTACATCATTTCCGATCAACAATATGTCATTCATATATAGTTATCAGAAAGGCTGTAGTGCTCCCGCTCACTTTCTTGTAAATACAGGCTTCTCCAAAAGTCTGTATAAAACCACATGCTTTGATCACACTATCAAAGCGTATATTCCAACTCCAAGAGGCTTGCACCAGTCCATAAATGAATCACTAGAGCTTGCACACTTTGTTAGCACCTTTAGGATTTGAGAAAACCTTCTGGTTGTATCATATGCAACTCTTCTTTACTAAATCCATTAAGGAATGCAGTTTTGACATCCATTTGCCAAATTTCATAAAATGCGGCAATTGCTAACATGATTCGGACGGACTTTAAGCATCGATACGAGTGAGGAAATCTCATCGTAGTCAACACCTTGAACTTGTCGAAAACCTTTTGCAACAATTCGAGCTTTGTAGATAGTGACATTACCGTCAGTGTCATTCTTATTCTTGAAGATCCATTTATTCTCTACGGCTTGCCGATCATCGGGCAAGTCAACCAAAGTCCACACATTGTTTTCATACATGGATCCCATCTCAGATTTCATGGCCTCAAGCCATTTCGCGGAATCTGGGCTCATCATGGCTTCCTCATAGTTCGTAGGTTCTGTTGGGGAACGCAGTAATTTCAAAAAAAATCCTACGAACACGCAAGATCATGGTGATGCATAGCAACGAGAGGGAAGAGTGTCGTCCACGTACCCTCATAGACCGTAAGCGGAAGCGTTATGACAATGCGGTTGATGTAGTCGTACGTCTTCTTGTTCGACCGATCCCTAGTACCGAACACACGACACCTCCGTGATCTGCACACGTTCATCTCGGTGACGTCCCATGATCTCACGATCCAGTAGAGCTTCAAGGGAGAGTTTCGTCAACATGATGGACGGCGTGATGACGGTGATGATGATGCTACCAGAACAGGGTTTCGCCTAACCACCGCTACAATATAACCGAGGTGGATTATGGTGGAGGGGGGCACCAGACACGGCTAAAAGATCAACTGATCAACTTGTGTGTCCATGGGGTGCCCCCCTCCCCCGTATATAAAGGAGTGGAGGAGGGGGAGGGCCGGCCCACTCTATGGCGCGCCCTGGGGGAGTCCTACTCCCTCTGGGAGTAGGATTCCCCCCTTTCCTAGTAGAAGTAGGAGCCCTTCCAAGTAGGAGTAGGAGAGGAAGGAAGGAGGAGAGAGGGAGGAAGGAAAGGGGGGCCGGCCCCCTCCCTATTCGGATTGGGCTTGGGGGCGTGCCTCCCTCTTTTCCTTGCCCTCTCCTCTATTCCACTAAGGCCCAATAAGGCCCATATACTCCCCGGGGGTTCGGTAACCTCCCGGTACTCTGGAAAAATGCCCGAACCACTCGGAACCATTCAGATGTCAAATATAGGCTTCCAATATATCGATATTTATGTCTCGACCATTTCGAGACTCCTCATCATGTACGTGATCAAATCCGGGACTCCGAACTACCTTCGGTACATCAAATCACATAAACTCGTAATACCGATCACCGAACGTTAAGCGTGCGGACCCTACGGGTTCGAGAACTATGTAGACATGACCGACACTCATCTTTGGTCAATAACCAATAGCGGAACCTGGATGCTCATATTGGTTCCTACATATTCTACGAAGATCTTTATCGGTCAAATCGCATAACGATATACGTTGTTCCCTTTGTCATCGTTATGTTAGTTGCCCGAGATTCGATCGTCGGTAGCTCAATACCTAGTTCAATCTCGTTACCGGCAAGTCTCTTTACTTGTTCCATAATGCTACATCCCGTAACTAACTCACTAGTCACATTGCTTGCAAGGTTTATAGTGATGTGCATTACCGATAGGGCCCAGAGATACTTCTCTGACAATCGGAGTGACAAATCCTAATCTCGATCTATGCCAACTCAACAAGTACCATCAGAGACACCTGTAGAGCACCTTTATAATCACCCAGTTATGTTGTGACGTTTGGTAGCACACAAAGTGTTCCTCCGGTATCCGGGAGTTGCATAATCTCATAGTCAGAGGAACATGTATAAGTCATGAAGCAAGCAGTAGCAAAAAACTAAACGATCATCGTGGTAAGCTAACGGAATGGGTCAAGTCAATCACATAATTCTCTAATGATGTGATCCCGTTAATCAAATGACAACTCATGTCTATGGCTAGGAAACTTAACCATCTTTGATTCAACGAGCTAGTCAAGTAGAGGCATACTAGTGACACTCTGTTTGTCTATGTATTCACACATGCACTAAGTTTTTGGTTAATACAATTCTAGCATGAATAATAAACATTTATCATGATATGAGGAAATAAATAATAACTTTATTATTGCCTCTAGGTCATATTTCCTGTAGTCTCCCACTTGTACTAGAGTCAATAATCTAGTTCACATCTTTATGTGACTAATACCCAAAGGGTTTACTAGAGACAATAATCTAGTCCACATCGCTATGTGATTAACACGCAAAGAGTGATCATGTTTGTTTGTGAGAGAAGTTTAGCCTAAGGGTCTGCAACATTCAGATCCGTATGTATTTTGCAAATTTCTATGTCTACAATGCTCTACATGGAGCTACTCTAGCTAATTGCTCCCACTTTCAATTTGTATCCAGATTGAGACTTAGAGTCATCTGGATCGATGTAAAAAGCTTGCATCGACGTAACTCTTTACGATGAACTCTTTTATCACCTCCATAACCGACAAATATTTCCTTAGTCCTCTAAGGATAATTTTGACCGCTGTCAAGTGATCTACTCCTAGATCACTATTGTACTCCCTTGCCAGAAAGATGCTAAGGTATACAATAGGACTGGTAAACAGCATAGCATACTTTATAGAACCTATGACTGAGGCATAGCATACTTTATAGAACCTATGAATTTTCATTCTCTTTCTATTTTCTGCCGTGGTCGGGTTTTGAGTCTTTTCTCAACTTCACACCTTGCAACACAGGCAAGAACTCCTTCTTTGACTGTTCCATTTTGAACTACTTCAAAATCTTGTTAAGGTATGTACTCATTGAAAAAACTTATCAACTTTCTTGATCTATCTCTATAGATCTTGATGCTCAATGTGTAAGGAGCTTCATCGAGGTCTTTCTTTGAAAAGCTCTTTTCAAACACTCCTTTATGCTTTCCAGAAAATTCTACATTATTTCCGGTCTACGATATGTCATTCACATATACTTATCAGAAATGTTGTAGTGCTCCCACTTACTTTCTTGTAAATACAGGCTTCACCGCAAGTCTGTATAAAACCATATGATTTGATCACTTTATCAAAGCATATATTCCAACTCCGAGATGCTTGCACCAGTCCATAAATGGATCACTGGAGCTTGCTCACTTTGTTAGCACCTTTAGGATCGACAAAACCTTCTTGTTGCATCATATACAAGTCTTCTTTTAAGAAATCCATGAAGGAATACAGTTTTGACATCCATTTGCCAGATTTCATAAAATGCGGCAACAGCTAACATGATTCGGACAGACTTTTAAGCATGGATACGAGTGAGAAAATCTCATCATAGTCAACACCTTGAACTTGTCGAAAACATTTTGCGACAATTCGAGCTTTATAGATAGTAACACTACTATCAGCATCCGTCTTTCTCTTGAAGATCCATTTATTCTTAATGACTCACCGATCATCAGGCAAGTCAATCAAAGTCCATACTTTGTTCTCATCCATGGATCCCATCTCAGATTTCTTGGCCTCAAGCCATTTTGAGGAATCTGGGCTCATCATCGCTTCCTCATAGTTCGTAGGTTCGTCATGGTCAAGTAACATGACATCCAGAATAGGATTACCGTACCACTCTGGTGCGGATCTCACTCTGGTTGACCTACAGGTTTGGTAGTAACTTGATCTGAAGTTACATGATCATCATCATTAGCTTCCTCACTAATTGGTGTAGGAGCCACAGGAACAGATTTCTTTGATGAACTACTTTCCAATATGGGAGTAGGTACAATTACCTCATCAATTTCTACTTTCCTCCCACTCACTTCTTTCGAGAGAAACTCCTTCTCTAGACAGGATCATTCTTAGCAACGAATGTCTTGCCTTCGGATCTGTGATAGAAGGTGTACCCAACTGTCTCCTTTGGGTATCCTATGAAGACACATTTCTCCGATTTGGGTTTGAGCTTATCAGGATGAAACTTTTTCACATAAGCATCGCAACCCCAAACTTTAAGAAATGACAACTTTGGTTTCTTTCCAAACCATAGTTCATATGGCGTCGTCTCAACGGATTTAGATGGTGCCCTATTTAACGTGAATGCAGCTGTCTCTAATGCATAACCCCAAAATGATAGTGGTAAATCGGTAAGCGACATTATAGATTGCACCATATCTAATGAAGTACGGTTACGATGTTCGGACACACCATTACGCTGTGGTGTTCCAGGTGGCGTGAGTTGTGAAACTATTCCGCATTATTTCAAATGAAGACCAAACTCGTAACTCAAATATTTTCCTCCATGATCAGATCGTAGAAACTTTATTTTCTTGTTACGATGATTTTCCACTTCACTCTGAAATTATTTGAACTTTTCAAATGTTTCAGATTTATGTTTCATCAAGAAGATATACCCATATCTTACTCAAATCATCTGTGAAGGTCAGAAAATAACAATACCTGTCGTGAGCCTCAACACTCATCGGACTATATACATCAGTATGTATTATTTCCAACAAGTCTGTTGCTCGCTCCATTGTTCCGGAGAACGGAGTCTTAGTCATCTTGCCCATGAGGCATGGTTCGCAAGCATCAACTGATTCATAATCAAGTGATTCCAAAAGCCCATCAGCATGGATTTTCTTCATGCGCTTTACACCAATATGACCTAAACGACAGTGCCACAAATAAGTTGCACTATCATTATTAACTTTGCATCTTTTGGCTTCAATATTATGAATATGTGTATCACTACGATTGAGATTCAATAAACCATTCACCTTGGGTGTATGACCATTGAAGGTTTTATTCATGTAAACAGAACAACAATTATTCTCTAACTTTAAATGAATAACCGTATTGCAATAAACATGATCAAATCATATTCATGCTTAACACAAACACCAAATAAGATTTATTTAGGTTCAACACTAATCCCGAAAGTATAGGGAGTGTGCGATGATGACCATATGAATCTTGGAACCACTTCCAACACACATCGTCACTTCACCCTTAACTAGTCTATGTTCATTCCGCAACTCCCGTTTCGAGTTACTAATCTCAGCAACTGAACTAGTATCAAATACTGAGGGGTTGCTATAAACACTAGTAAAGTACACATCAATAACATGTATATCAAATATACCTTTGTTCACTTTGCCATCCTTCTTATCCGCCAAATACTTGGGGCAGTTCTACTTCCAATGACCAGTCCCTTTGTAGTAGAAGCACTTAGTCTCAGGCTTAGGTCTAGACTTCGGCTTCTTCACTTGAGCAGCAACTTGCTTGCCATTCTTCTTGAAGTTCCCCTTCTTCCCTTTGCCCTTTTCTTGAAACTAGTGGCCTTGTCAACCATCAACACTTGATGCTTTTCTTGATTTCTACCTTCGTCGATTTTAGCATCACGAAGAGCTTGGGAATCGTTTCTGTTATCCCTTGCATATTATAGTTCATCACGAAGTTCCAGTAACTTGGTGATAGTGACTAGAGAACTCTGTCAATCACTATCTTATCTAGAAGATTAACTCCCACTTGATTCAAGTGATTGTAGTACTCAGACATTCTGAGCACATGCTCACTAGCCGAGCTATTCTCCTCCATCTTGTAGGTAAAGTGCTTGTCAAAGGTCTCACACCTTTCGACTTGGGCATGAGTCTAAAATACTAATTTCAACTCTTGGAACATCTCATATGCTACGTGGCATTCAAAATGTCTTTGAAGCCCCAATTCTAAGCCGTAAAGCATGGTGCACTAAACTATCAAGTAGTCATCATATAGAGCTCGCCAAACGTCCATAACGTCTGCATCTGCTCCTGCAATCGGTCTGTCACCTAGCGGTGCATCAAGGACATAATTCTTCTGTGCAGCAATGAGGATAATCCTCATATCACGGATCAAATCCACATCATTGCTACTAATATCTTTCAACTTAGTTTTTCTCTAGGAACATATCAAAATAAACGGGGAGCTACATCGCGAGCTATTGATATACAACATAGTTATGCAAATACTATCAAGACTAAGTTCATGATAAATTAAAGTTCAATTAATTGTATTACTGAAGAACTCCCACTTAGATAGACATCCCTCTAGTCATCTAAATGATCACGTGATCCAAATCAACTAAACCATGTCCAATCATCACGTGAGATGGAGTAGTTTTCAATGGTGAACATCACTATGTTGATCATATCTACTATATGATTCACGCTCGACCTTTCGGTCTCCAGTGTTCCAAGGCCATATCTGCATATGCTAGGCTCGTAAAGTTTAACCCGAGTATTCCGCGTGTGCAAAACTGGCTTGCACCCATTGTATGTGAACGTAGAGCTTATCACACCCGATCATCACGTGGTGTCTCGGCACGACGAACTATCGCAATGGTGCATACTCAGGGAGAACACTTATACCTTGAAATTTAGTGAGAGATCATCTTATAATGCTACCGCCGAACTAAGCAAAATAAGATGGATAAAGGATAAACACCACATGCAATCAAAATATGTGACATGATATGGCCATGATCATCTTGCGCCTTTGATCTCCATCTCCAAAGTACCGTCATGATCTCTATCATCACCAGCATGACACCATGATCTCCATCATGTTGATCTCTATCAATGTGTCGTCACATGCTCGTCTCACCAACTATTGCTTTTGCAACTATTGCTATCGCATAGCGATAAAGTAAAGCAATTACATGGCACTTGCATCTTATGCAATAAAGAGACACCACAAGGCTTCTGCCAGTTGCCGATAACTTTAACAAAACATGATCATCTCATACAACAATTTATATCTCATCACGTCTTGACCATATCACATCACAACATGCGCTGCAAAAACAAGTTAGACGTCCTCTACTTTGTTGTTCCAAGTTTTACATGGCTGCTACGGGCTGAGCAATAACCGTTCTTTCCTACGCATCAAAAACCACAATGCGGTATAGTGATTGCTTTTTGATCTTCAGAAAGAACCCTGTTCATTGAATCAGATTCAACTAAAGCTGGAGAAACAGACACCCACTAGCCACCTGTATGCGAAACCCATCGGTAGAACCAGTCTCGCGTAAGCGTACGCGTAATGTCAGTCTGGGCCGCTTCATCCAACAATGCTGCTGAATCAAGAATCAACTAGTGACGGCAAAAAATATGTATATACCCACGCCCACAACTCCTTTGTGTTCTACTCGTGCGTATGACATCTATGCGTAAACCTGGCTCGGATGCCACTGTTGGGGAACACAATAATTTCAAAAAAAAATCCTACGCACACGCAACATCATGGTGATGCATAGCAACGAGAGGGAATAGTGTCGTCCACGTACCCTCGTAGACCGTAAGCGGAAGCGTTATGACAACGCGGTTGATGTAGTCGTATGTCTTCACGATCGACCGATCCCTAGTACCGAACACACGGCACCTCCACGATCTGCACAAGTTCAGCTCGGTGACGTCTCACGAACTCACGATCCAGTAGAGCTTCGAGGGAGAGTTTCATCAGCACGATGGCGTGATGACGGTGATGATGATGCTACCGGAACAGGGCTTCGCCTAAGCACCGCTACGATATAACCGAGGTGGATTATGGTTGAGGGGGGCACCGCACATGGCTAAAAGATCAACTAATCAACTTGTGTGCCCATGGGGTGCCCCCTCCCCCGTATATAAAGGAGTGGAGGAGGGGGAGGGCCGGCCCTCTCTATGGCGCTTCCTGGGGAGTCCTACTCCTTCCGGGAGTAGGATTCCCCCCTTTCCTAGTAGAAGTAGGAGCCGTTCCAAGTAGGAGAAGGAGAGGAAGGAAGGAGGAGAGAGGGAGGAAGGAAAGGGGGGCCGACCCCTCCCATTTCGAGAACTATGTAGACATGACCGAGACTCATCTTCGGTCAATAACCAATAGCGGAACCTGGATGCTCATATTGGTTCCTACATATTCTACGAAGATCTTTATCGGTCAAACCGCACAACGGTATATGTTGTTCCCTTTGTCATCGGTATGTTACTTGCCCGAGATTCAATCGTCGGTATCTCAATACCTAGTTCAATCTCGTTACCGGCAAGTCTCTTTACTCGTTTCGTAATGCTACATCCCGTAACTAACTCATTAGTCACATTGCTTGCAAGGCTTATAGTGATGTGCATTACCGAGAGGGCCCAGAGATACCTCTCCGACAATCGGAGTGACAATCCTAATCTTGATCTATGCAGACTCAACAAGTGCCATCAGAGACACCTATAGAGCACCTTTATAATCACCCAGTTACACTGTGATGTTTGGTAGCACACAAAGTGTTCCTCCGATATTCGGGAGTTGCTTAATCTCATAGTCAGAGGAACATGTATAAGTCATGAAGAAAGCACTAGCAACAAACTAAACGATCATTGTGCTAAGCTAACGGAATGGGTCAAGTCAATCACATCATTCTCCAATGATGCGATCCTGTTAATCAAATGACAACTCATGTCTATGGCTAGGAAACTTAACCATCTTTGATTCAACGAGCTAGTCAAGTATAGGCATACTAGTGACACTCTGTCTGTCTATGTATTCACACATGTACTAAGTTTCTGGTTAATACAATTCTAGTATGAATAATAAACATTTGTCATGATATGAGGAAATAAATAATAACTTTATTATTGTCTATAGGGCATATTTCCTTCAGGTTCATCATGGTCAAGTAACATGACCTCTAGAACAGGGTTACCGTACCACTCTAGTGCGGACCATACTCTGGTTGACCTATGAGGTTTGGTAGTTACTTGATCTGAAGTTTCATGATCATCATCATTAGCTTCCTCGCTAATTGTGTACTAATTTCTGTGATGAACTACTTTCCAGTTCGGGAGAAGGTAGAATTACCTCATCAAGTTCTACTTTCCTGCCACTCACTTCTTTCGAGAGAAACTCCTTCTCTAGAAAGGATCCATTCTTAGGAACAAAAATCTTGCCTTCGGATCTATGATAGAAGGTGTACCCAACCATTTCTTTTGGGTATCCTATGAAGAAACATTTATCCGATTTGGGTTCGAGCTTATCAGGCTGAAGCATTTTCACATAAGCATCACAACCCCAAACTTTAAGAAACGATAGCTTAGGTTTCTTGCTAAACCATAGTTCATATGGTGTCGTCTCAACGAATTTAGATGGTGACCTATTTAATATGAATGCAACCGGTCTCTAAATCATAGCCCCAAAATGATAGTGGTAAATCGGTAAGAGACATCATAGATCGCACCATATCTAATAAAGTATGGTTACGTTGTTTGGACACACCATTACGCTGTGGTGTTCCAGGAGGCGTGAGTTGCGAAACTATTCCACATTGTTTCAAATGAAGGCCAAACTCGTAACTCAAATATTCGCCTCCGTGATTAGATCGTAGAAACTTTATTTTCTTGTTACGATGAGTTTCCACTTCACTCTGAAATTCTTTGAACTTTTCAAATGTTTCAGACTTATGTTTCATTAAGTAGATATATCCATATCTTCTCAAACCATTTGTGAAGGTCAGAAAATAACGATGCCCGCCGTGAGCCTCAACACTCATCGGACCGCATACATCAGTATGTATTATTTCCAATAAGTCAGTGGGTCGCTCCATTGTTCCGGAGAACGGAGTCTTGGTCATCTTGCCCATGAGGCATGGTTCACAAGCATCAAGTGATTCCAAAAGCCCATCAACATGGAGTTTCTTCATGCACTTTACACCAATATGACATAAACCGCAGCGCCACAAATAAATTTCACTATCATTATTAAATTTGCATCTTTTGGCTTCAATATTATGAATATGTGTATCACTACGATCGAGATTCAACAAAAATAGACCACTCGTCATGGGTGCATGACCATAAAAGATATTACTCGTATAAATAGAACAACTATTATTCTCCGATTTAAATGAATAACCGTGTCGCATCAAAGAAGATCCAGATATAATGTTCATGCTTAACGCTGGCACCAAATAAAAATTATTCAGGTCTAGAACTAATCTCGAAGGTAGATGTAGAGGTAGCGTGCCGATGGCGATCACATCAACCTTGGAACCATTTCTGACGTGCATTGTCACCTCGTCCTTAGCCAATCTTCGTTTAATCCATAGCCCATGTTTCGAGTTGCAAATATGAGCAACATAACCAGTATCAAATACCCAGGTGCTACTATGAGAATTAATAAGGTACACATCAATAACATGTATATCAAATATACCTTCCACTTTGCCATCCTTCTTATCCGCCAAATACTTGGGGCAGTTCCGCTTCCAGTGACCAGTCCCTTTGCAATAGAAGCACTCAGTTTCAGGCTTATGTCCAGACTTGGGCTTCTTCCCTTGGGCAGCAACTTGCTTGCTATTCTTCTTGAATTTCCCCTTCTTCCCTTTGCCCTTTTTCTTGAAACTAGTGGTCTTGTTAACCATCAACACTTGATGCTCCATGATTTCTACCTCCGTTGCCTTAAGCATTGCGAAGAGCTCGGGAATTGTCTTTTCCATCCCTTGCATATTATAGTTCATCACGAAGCCTTTATAGCTTGGTGGCAGTGATTGAAGAACTCTGTCAATGCACTATCATTAGGAAGGTTAACTCCCAGCTAAGTCCAGTGGTTATGGTACCTAGACATTCTGAGTATGTGTTCACTGACAGAACTATTCTCCTCCATCTTGTAGCTATAGAACTTGTTGGCGACTTCATATCTCTCAACTTGGGCATTTGCTTGAAATATTAACTTCAACTCCTGGAACATCTCATATGCTCCATGACGTTCAGAACATCTTTGAAGTCCCGATTCTAAGCCTAAAGCATGGCACACTGAACTATCGAGTAGTCATCAGCTTTAGTTTCCCGGACATTCATAATGTCCGGAGTTGCTCTTGCACCTATCGGTGCTTCAAGGACGTAATTCTTCTATGCAGCAATGAGGATAATTCTCAAGTTACGGACCCAGCCATGTAGTTGCTACCATCATCTTTCAACTTAGCTTTCTCTAGGAACGCATTAAAATTCAAAGGAACGGTAGCATAGGCCATTGATCTACAACAACATAGATATGCAAAAACTATGAGGACTAAGTTCATTATAAATTTAAGTTCAAGTAATCATATTACTTAAGAACTCCCACTTAGATAGACATCCCTCTAGTCATCTAAATGATTACGTGATCCATATCAAGTAAACCATGTCCGATCATCATGTGAGATGGAGTAGTTCTCAATGGTGAACATCTCTATGTTGATCATATATACTATATGATTCACGTTCGACCTTTTGGTCTCAGTGTTCTGAGGCCATATCTGCATATGCTAGGCTCGTCAAGGTTAACCCGAGTATTCTGCACGTGCAAAACTATCTTGCACCCGTTGTATGTGAACGTAGAGCTTATCACACCCGATCATCACGTGGTGTCTCAGCACGACAAACTGTAGCAACGGTGCATACTCAGGGAGAACACTTATACCTTGAAATTTAGTGAGGGATCATCTTATAATGTTACCGCTGTACTAAGCAAAATAAGATGCATAAAAGATAAACATCGCATGCAATCAAAATGTGTGACATGATATGGCCATCATCATCTTGTGCCTTTGATCTCCATCTCCAAAGAACCATCATGATCTCCATTGTCACTGGCTTGACACCATGATCTCCATCATAGCGTCGTTGTCGTCTCGCCAACTATTGCTTCTACAACTATCGCTACCGCATAGTGATAAAGTAAAGCAATTACATGGTGATTGCATTTCATACAATAAAGCGACAACCATAAGGCTCCTGCTAGTTGCCGATAACTTTTACAAAGCATGATCATCTCATACAATAACTTATATCACATCATGTCTTGCCCATATCACATCACAACATTCCCTGAAAAAACAAGTTAGATGTCCTCTACTTTGTTGTTGCAAGTTTTACGTGGTTGCTACGGGCTTCTAGTAAGAACTGTTCTTACCTACGCATCAAAACCACAACGATCTTTCGTCAAGTGTGATGTTTTAACCTTCAACAAGGACCGGCCATAATCAAATTCGATTCAAATAAAGTTGGAGAAACAGGCACCCGCCAGCCACCTTTATGGAAAACAAGTTGCATGTCTGTCGGTGGAACCAGTCTCATGAACGTGGTCATGTAAGGTTGGTCCGGGCCGCTTCATCCAACAATACCGCCGAATCAAAATAAGATGTTGGTGCTAAGCAGTATGACTATTATCGCCCACAACTCTTTGTGTTCTACTCGTGCATATCATCTACGCATAGACCTGGCTCGGATGCCATTGTCGGGGAACATAACATACAATTTCAAAAAAATTCCTACGATCATGCAAGATCTATCTAGGAGATGTGTAACAACGAGAGGGGGAGAGTCTTTCCACATACCCTCATAGACAGAAAGCGGAAGTGTTAGGTTAACGCGGTTGATGTAGTCGAACATCTTCACGATCCAACCAATCTAGTACCGAACGTACGGCACCTCTGAGTTTAGCACACGTTCAGCTTGATGACGTCCCTCGAAGACTTGATCCAGCAGAGGGTCAAGGGAGAGTTTCATCAAAACGACGGCGTGGTGACGGTGATGGTGATGTGATCCGCGCAGGGCTTCGCCTAAGCACTACAACGCTATGTCCGGAGGAGTAAACTGTGGAGGGGGCACCACACACGGCTAAGAGAACAACTGTTGTGCTTTGGGGTTCCCCCTGCCCCCGTATATAAAGGAGGGGAGGAGGAGGCCGGCCACCAAGGGGGCGCACCAATGGGGGGAGTCCTACTAGGACTCCACTCCTAGTAGGATTCGCCGCCTTTTTTCCTTTCTCGTGGATGGGGAAAGAGGGAAGGAGAGGGAGAAGGAGAGGGAGAAGGAGAGGGAAAGAGGAAAGGGGGCCGCGCCCCCTCCCCCTTGTCCAATTCGGACTCCCTTGGGGGGGCGCCACCCTGCGGGCTCCCCTCTCTTTCTCCCCTATGGCCCATGAAGGCCCATTACTTCCCCGAGGGGTCCTGGTAACCCCTTGATACCCCGATAAATATCTGAAACGTCCCGAAACCATTCCGGTGTATGAATACCTTCGTCCAATATATCAATCTTTACCTCTCGACTATTTCGAGACTCCTCGTCATGTATGTGATCTCATCCGGGACTCCGAACAATCTTCGGTCAACAAAACACATAACTCATAATACAAATCATCATCGAACGTTAAGCGTGAGGACCCTACGGGTTCGAGAACTATGTAGACATGACCGAGACACATCTCCGGTCAATAACCAATAGAGGAATCTAGATGCTCATATTGGTTCCTACATATTCTATGAAGATCTTTATCGGTCAAACCGCAATGACAACATACGTTATTCCCTTTGTCATCAGTATGTTACTTGCCCGAGATTCGATCGTCGGTATCATCATACCTAGTTCAATCTTGTTACTGGCAAGTCTCTTTACTCATTCCATAATGCATCATCCCGCAACTAACTGATTAGTCACATTGCTTGCAAGGCTTATAGTGATGGGCATTACCGACAGGGCCCAGAGATACCTCTCTGATACTCGGAGTAACAAATCCTAATCTTGGTCTATGCCAACCCAACAAACACCTTCAAAGACACCTGTGGAGCATCTTTATAATCACCCAGTTACGTTGTAACATTTGACAGCACATAAGGTGTTCCTCCGGTATTCGGGAATTGCATAATCTCCACTACAAAAAAAACACTTCCGTGATGATACGTGTTTGTCATAGTAGGTCGCATTTTCTGTCATGCATGTACATCCATGGCGATTTTATGACAGAATCAAGATAGTCATACCTGTGTTGTCGTAGAAGTGTTCCATGACATTACCAAAATTATCATCACGGAAGTGTCCACTTCCATGACGATAAATCGCGCGTCACATAATTGCTTTCGTCAAGGGTGACCGACACATGGCATACACCGTAACGGAACACCGTTAAGCTATCGGGCCGGGTTTTGGATCCAATAACCCGTTAACAACCCTGACCAATGGGGATTTTCCACGTGTAAAATCATCATTGGCTGGAGGAGACACGTGTCAGGTCCGCGTTGGCACAGGTGTCACTCATCCAATGGGCGAGACACGCCTATGATATGTTGACACGTGGACCGGCCCATCAAGTTTAAATGGCCCAGCCCAACTGAAGGCCCACAAGATTTTGCAGACCATAATGGGCCGGCCCAGCTAAAGGCCCACGAGATTTTGCGGACCATAATGGGTGGCCCAGCTAAAGGCCCACAAGATTTTGCCGGCCATAATGGGCCGGCCCAGGTAAAGGCCCACAATTTGTGTGCCATAATGGGCCGGCCTAGGTAAAGGCCCACAAGATTCTTGCGGATCATAATGGGCCAGCCCAGCTAAAGGCCCACGAGATTTCGCCGACATTACTGGGCCGGCCCAGCTGTAGGCCCACAAGATTTTGAGGACCCTAGTAGGCCGGCCCATTAACTGGCTGCCATGTTTTGGGCCAAATGTCGGCCCATATTTGATCTGGTCCATTAATGGTCTGCCACGCTCTGGGCCTAATAGTGGCCCATATGAGATCTGGCCCGTTAAAAGCCTACCATGTTCTGGGCCAAATTACGGCCCAGATCAGGTCCGGCCCTTTAAGAGGCTTTTGTCGAATTTCGGGTTCCGTCAGACCCTTGAGGTTCGAACATTGGGGTGCGCGCGGAGATTTCGCTTCCTACCTACCTGCACCCCTCCGCCTCGCTGAGATCTAAGCTATGGAAAGAACAACACAAAGGACACAGGGTTTATACTGGTTCGGGCCACCGTTGTGGTGTAATACCCTACTCCAGTGTGTGGTGTGGTGGATTGCCTCTTGGGCTGATGATGATGAATGATAGAAGGAAGAACAGCCTCGCGAGGGTCTGTCCTTGGCTGGGGCAATGAACTGTTGGGAGGAGTTCAGCCACCCTTCTCTCTCTCTCTCTCTGATCAAACCACCCCCTCTCCTCTGTGGGTGGCTGGTCCTATTTATAGAGGCCCTGGTCCTCTTCCCAAATATCGAGCGGGAAGGGAGCCAACAATGGCGGGCTAATTTGAAGGGGGACAACTAGTCCTAGCTACCCTGACAAAAGTAGTCTTCGCCTGCGCAAAGTTCTGGTGGTGATGCCGTCCTGGGCTCCACGATGACCTCCATCTTGCAGTCCTCCTGGTCTTGGTCTTGTTGCACCAAAATGGCAACCTTTGCCTGATGCCTCGGTACTCCGCGGCTGCGCTTGCCCCCTTTGCACCAAAGAGGAAAGGAGGACACTGCGCGGGCTGGCACCCGCTTGGCGCCCTTGGTCGTCATGGCTTGCGTCATGGGCACCTCGTGAGGTACCCCACCTTGATCTCTCCGCCTCCTCGCGAGCCAGCCTGATGAGGCCGTGCCTGAGGAAGCTCCGTGTCGTCCGCCCCGCGAGGCTTGGCCCTCGCGAGGGTCTTGGATCTGTGTTGATGAAGACGGGCTGTGCTGGGCCCCCTTTTAAGCCACGCCGTAGGCCGCAGGCAGGCAAGTCTGGGGACCCCCATTCCCAGAACGCCGATAGTAGGCCCCGGGCCCAAGGCGCGCCCGGACTTGGCCGTGCAGGAAGGCGGAAGGGCAAGAGTGAAGCGCCGCGGGCCCTAACAGCCTGCGGCCTTGGGCGCCGCGTGGCAGTTGACTGGACGTGGGCAGCACTGTTCCCCCACGCCCTCCTTATTTTGCGCCATGCTAGGCGGGCTCGTAGTCATACACAACCGTTCCCCTTTCTGTTGCTCGAGCGCCCTCTGTCCTTCCTCCGCTCGAACTCCGGTTTCTGTTTTCAACCCGATCTTGAACCTTCCCCCCTTCCCATCGCCATGGCTCCGACGAAGAAGCATGAGGGAAGAATTCCGTGTCTCTGCCTTGCCCGCCGCCGTTGGCGGCCCCCGCCGAGGGCTTGGACAAGGTCAGCTCGACTCTGGCCACTATCTTCAACGAATGCGTGAGGACGACGGCCTGGCCCGTGTCCCACTTCTCCATCGACAGGATAGTCACCGAGGTCCCGTATTTTATCGACACCCTGTGGGCGGGTCTGGTTCCTCCTTTTCTGATTTCTTCAATGCCGTGCTTTCCCACTATCAAATCCACATGATGCATCTGGGTCCTGAATCCATCACTCTCCTTTCGGTCTTCGCCTTTGTTTGCGAGGCTATGATGGGCATCCTTCCTTCGGTTGCCTTGCTGCACCACTTCTTCTTGCTGCGCCTTGTTGACCCTACCCAATGCTGGGTGTGCGTGAGCTTCATTGCCGCGTCTGAGACAGCGGCCTCTGGGATTGATTTCAAGCTCCCTCCGCCCGCGGCTGGGTTCCGCGAGCGGTGGCTGTATGTGGATGCTGGGGTGCCCAGCCCCCTGCTGTCGGAGCCAACTTCGCCTGCTGTCCCCAATTCGGGCTGGGGTCAGGAGACGCTTGAGAGCCCCCGGCTCGTCTTCGTCTGGCACCGCTTTGCGTTCTTGAGGTCGCTTGGCGTGACAGCGCCCAAGGTGGTGAAGGAGTTCCTGCTACGCCGCGTTGCTCCTCTCCAACGCCACTCCCGTCGGATGTGGGCCTTAAGCGGGCGCGATGATCGTATGAGGCTCCAAGAAAGGACCTGACGCCTGAAGTGCTGAGGGCGGCGCTCTTGACCCTGACTGGAGACCCCAACCCTGGCAGCATCCAGCAGGGAGGGGCCTTGCTGTACCTCTGCCAGAGCAGGGGCGATTTTGTGAGGCAGATGCCTATCTTCGATGAGTGGGGGCCGCGCCCCGCTGGCCTCCAGGGGCCTCGCGAGAACCCAGTGGTGGTGACTGCCCTTCCAGTTGGCCAAGGCGACTCTTCCTCACGTGGCGGAGCAGGGAGGCATGAGGCGCCAGAGGCCGAGGGGGCTCCCGGCGGGGTGACAGTGCCGGGCGATGCTCATGACGAAGCAGTTATTGGGGCCCGTGCCGCTGAGGCCGAGGGTGACAAGAAGCTGCCCTCTGCGCCTGCGACTGAGGCCCCTGAGGCTCCGGCGGCTTCTCTTGGCGAGGCGATTGGCAGCGCACATCAGGCAGGCGCCCCTGACACAGATCGCCTTGACGCTCCATCTTCGTCGCAGGTTGATCCTTGCGCCCAACTCTTAGGCCGCTTCTGCGTGGACTTTGAGGCCCTCCGGAAGAGAAGGGAGGCCCTGGGCGATGATTACCCTTGTCGCCTGCTGAAGCGTAGGAAGTACTTCGCCACTGATGAGTAAGCCTTCTCCTTTCCCAGCTCCCGATCCTTCTATTGCTCTTACTGACCCTTGCTCCACAGGCCCCTTCCAGCCGAGCTTGCGGAGACGGCTGAGGAGCCGTCCCCCTTGGCTTCGCCCCCTCCATCGTCCTCAAGCGCTCCAAGCAGCGGAGCCCTTGTGGTGAGGGCGATCGAAGAGGCGAACCGTCCCGAGGCGTATCATGGCCCTGCGCACCTCGCGATCCTCCTTCGCGGGCCTTCTCGTGGCATAGCCAGCCTGCCGTGGGCTTCTCGCCTAGTCGTGGACTGCGATTGGCTGAGGCTCTCCCTGCGCTCTTCACCTGGGGACGGGCTGGCCCCAGGCCGGGCTTCTGACACGGCGTGCCCGACCGTCGCGAGGGTGCCAGCCCCTAGCCCCCAGCCCGGAGGGGGAGTGCTGACTCGTGGCCCCCGGCGCTTGCTTAGGGCAGATGATGGTGTGGAAGATGTGCTCGAGCACGCTCGGGAGCGTCGCGCTCTCCGCCAAGGATTCCTTCGAAGGGCGGCTGACGCGGTAAGCCTGCTTGGTGAGGAGCTTGCCGATGAAGATGCGCACCTTGAGGCCGAGGGCCTACGTCTGGCTGCAGAGAGGCGCGAGCTGGAGGGCGCCATCGCCCTTGCGCACCATCAGCGCGACCTTGATGATGCAGAGGCCAAGGCGTCGCTGGTGGCCTCTCGGGAGGCCCGATCTTGGGCCGCTGAGGAGGCTCAGGAAGCTGACCGACAGCGAACAGCGGCGGAGGAGCGGGCTCGGGAGCTCCTGGCCTAGTGCCACTCACTGGAGGAGCAGGTGGAGCTGCGCGAGGCAGCCCTCGCATCGATGAAGGTGGCCTCCGGCGACTCAGCAGAGCTCCAGAAGCATGAGGAGGCGCTGATGCTGGAAGCCGCCGAACATACCCGCGAGTACGAGCGACTGGAGACGAGGGAGCGCTTGGTGATGCAAGCGGAGGATGATGTCGCTGCATAGGAAGCCCGCGTCCTGGAGGAGATCGGACGTCGAGTGGCGATGGCGCATTTGAACCTCGAGCACGAGTTCGAAGAGAAGTTGGGGTTGATCCGGGCCGAAGCTGAAGGCAGGACTGCTGCCTTGAGGGCCAAGCTGGAGGAGGCGACGCGGCGGGCCGATGCTTTCCAGGCCGCCCTTGAGGTGGCGCAAGGTGAGTTAACCACCTCCCAGACCGAGGTGCAACTTCTTCGCCAGCGGGTGGAGGAGGTTGAGGTCGTCGCGCGCCAGAACGCGGACGAGATACATCAGCGGCGGATCCTGGAGCATGAGCATGGCCCCATGCTCACCATGCTCCAGGAAAGAGCCAACACAGCCTTGGGCAACATCTGCGAGGCGGCTGTTGGCGAGCCGCACGCAGTCAGCTATGCTGGCAATCTTCAGTTCTTCACTGACGTGGTGACGTAGCTGGAGGCGCGGTCGGTCAGGGCTGACAGGTTGGTGGAGGAGAGGAGCCACGCCCTGCTCGGGCGCGCCTTTTCTCGTGTCTTCAGCCATCTCCGGAACATGGATCCCCACTTTGATTTCGACACCGCCATCGCCCCAGTCCCCCAGGCCGTCCGAGACGATCTGGCGCACTGGGTGGAAGACAATGTGGATGCTCTTATCAGGGCCTTCGCTTCTGACAATGACGGCGTGATCGTGGCGGCCGACGAAGGCGGTGAGGTGAACGGCCCTGACGCCGCTGGCGGCGACGCGGACAGCGATGGCGAGTCCAGCGACGCCAGCAACGGCTCGGGTGGTGCTCCTAAGAACGCATTGGGGGATTTGTCCAACTAATTGTGCATCGTTCCTACTTCCTTACCCTGCATGAATAGAACTCAGGTTTTGGCCTGATGGCAGTGAGAGCATTTTGGAGGGGGAGCCCCTTATGTAAAACTTGTGTTCATCGTATTAGTAGACGCTACATTGCCCATGCGCCCGCGCCAAGTGGTTGGCCTAAGCGACGCGCTGGTCGGCTAGTTTACCTTTGTCCCGTGCTGTCCGTGAGGTAGCCTGTGGGAGGCTGTGGTGTCCCGAGTGTTCCTTGGTTGGATCCGTAGGATCTGCAGTAAAACACCCTCCTGAGAGGACACATCAGCGGTAGTCTGGGCTGCGCGCAAGCTAGGCCTAACCCGGCTCGCGAGGGGCTCACGAGGGGAGGCAGCTGAGGCGAAGTGGTAACCAAAACGCGAGAAATTGCTCAAACGAGACTAAGCACCCCTTCCCCGAACATACGCAAATATCAAATTCGAATCCAACTTGAATCCAGCGGGGGAAAGCGACAACCAAAGGGAAAAGCAACGAAAGCAGACAAAAGGCCGCGTCCGGCACCTAGTCTAGTCTTGGATGTCTTCTCACCAGCGCGGAGCTAAGTGCTGCCACCGGGCGTGGGAGGGAGCCCCAGGGCCTGAGGCCGGCACCCCTAAGACTCCGGGGCGTGTAAAGCCCCACTCATTATTACGCGAGAGTGTCACGGGGCGGCGAGCTTCACAGGCACTGGGCCTTCTTCACAGGTACCGGCCTTGCTTCATATCGCCAGATGAGGGGCCCGCCTTGCGCCACACTCTAGTGCCATCAACGACGACCGGAAACCAGGACGCCGCCGATGGGGTAGAGCAGTCGCCAGCGGTTCCCCCGACGACCACGGGTCCTCCGCCGGGGGCAGGCCCTGAGGCACCTCCCCAGCGGAGGGCCTACCTCCTGAGAACACCTTGCTCCGAACGCCGCGGTGGTGATGTCGGATCTCGGCCCCTCTCCTGCAGCCCCCTGCGCCCTCCTCCCGAGGGGTAGGAGACTGTGGGAGCGGGGCAGCTGCCCGCTGTGGCGACCTGCACCTCCTGCGACCCATGGTAAGTGTATGCTTGCTCCTGAAGAATTAGCGGTACCCGATAATCGTTGCCTCTAGCGTGGCCAGTGGGACCGTCCCAGGGCTCCCGGAAAGGCCCAGCTTCTGGCGCCTCGTCCCCCCAGCTTGGGCTGAGGAGCGAGCCTTGTTTGCTCTCGTGAGGGTGTCCTTGGTCCATCATGAGGGGCACGTATTCCTCTGGCGCCGCCATCCCGAAGGCCACGCTGTAGTGCCCCGCGTGCCACGCGGTCCTGCCTGACGCGCCCACCGCGGGGTGGCAGCGCGGCTGTCCACTGGGGCCGCAGGTCGTGTCGTGTCCTTCTTCTTCGCGGACCGGGAGCGGGGGCAGCGCCGCCACTGGTTCGGTGCTGACAGCTTCGCTGGCGTTGGAGTAGCCTTGGAGCCCGCGGGCGCGCGCGGAGCCCCCGCGCGGGCCTCCCTGGGCTTGAGATGGGAGCTGGGTGCTGAAGGGGTGAGCCCCCGAGGCGGCGAAGCCCAGGAGCTCCGCCACCCTCTCCAACAGCACATCGCGGCCGCCCTGCAGCAGCCTACACTGCAGAAGCTCTCGGGCCACCGTGAACGCGGCCCTCGAGTTCGCCTGCTCCCGGCGGGTGTACGGTGTCGTGGTCGCGGCGTGATTGGAGGCCCTTGCTGCCGACCGGGCCTGCCGTGGTGTGGAAGCTGTCGAAGCCTGTCCGCGTCGCCCGCGGCCCGCAGCGCCCTGCGGACCGCGAGCTGCCTGGGGCATGGGGTCGCCCTAGGTGAGCGGTTCTGCGCGGGCGGGCCACGCCGCCCATGGATATGGGTTGCCCGCCTGGTCGCCGGACATGATGATGATGACGCAACGGGGCACGAAGCGGTAGAAGGTGGATTCCGGCGCACCCCTACCTGGCGCGCCAAATGTCGGATTTCGGGTTCCGGCAGACCCTTGAGGTTCAAACACCGGGGTGCGCACGGAGATTTCGCTTCCTACCTACCTGCACCCCTCCGCCTCGCTAAGATCTAAGCTATGGAAAGAACAACACAAGGGACACATGGTTTATACTGGTTCGGGCCACCGTTGTGGTGTAATACCCTACTCTAGTGTGTGGTGTGGTGGATTGCCTCTTGGGCTGATGATGATGAATGATACAAGGAAGAACAGCCTCGCAAGGGTCTGTCCTTGGCTGGGGCGATGAATTGCTGGGAGGAGTTTAGCCACCCTTCTCTCTCTCTCTCTCTGATCGAACCACCCCCTCTCCTTTGTGGGTGGATGGTCCTATTTATAGAGGCCCTGGTCCTCTTCCCAAATATCGAGCGGGAAGGGAGCCAACAATGGCGGGCTAATTTGAAGGGGGACAGCTAGTCCTAGCTACCCTGACAAAAGTAGTCTTCGCCTGCGCAAAGCTCTGGTGGTGACGCCGTCCTGGGCTCCACGATGACCTCCGTCTTGCAGTCCTCCTGGTCTTGGTCTTGTTGCACCAAAATGGCAACCTTTGCATGATGCCTCGGTACTCCGTGTCTGCGCTTGCCCCCTTTGCACCAAAGAGGAAAAGAGGACACTGCGCGGGCTGGCACCCGCCTGGCGCCCTTGGTCGTCATGGCTTGCGTCATGGGCACCTCATGAGGTACCCCGCCTTGATCTCTCCGCCTCCTCGCGAGCCAGCCTGATGAGGCCATGCCTGAGGAAGCTCCGCATCGTCCGTCCCGCGAGCCTTGGCCCCTCATGAGGTTCTTGGATCTGTGTTGATGAAGACGGGCCGTGCTGGGCCCCCTTTTAAGCCACGCCGCAGGCCGCAGGCAGGCAAGTCTGGGGACCCCCGTTCCCAGAACGCCGACAGCTTTGGGCTCAATTATGGCCCATATCAGATTCGGCCCGTCAACTGAACACTATGCTTTTGGGCCCACTTGCTAAAGGCCCACTTAGTAATTCGGCCTGATATTAGTTTTGGCCTGTTAAGGGCCCGTTTAACATTTCGGCCCGATATTAATTTCGGCATGTTAAAAGCCCGTCATATAGTTTGGCCTAACTACGGCCCAGTTTGCATCCGGCCTGCTCGCGGCCGATATCTGAATGGGCCAAACAAGGACCGAGACAATTTTGGCCTGTTAAAAGCCCGTGATTTGATTTTCACAATCATGGGACGGGGTTCATTTCAGGCTGCTGCCAGCCCGTGAGTTGTTCGGCACGTTTCAGGCCTAACCTACATCGTGATTGCATGACGACCCAATTATGTACCATAATTTTACAGTTTGGCCGGTTTACTGCGAAGACAGGATATATATACAGTAAAATAACTGCAGCATCTTGAATAAGAAAAAACCTAGACTATACAATAAAGAAATTACGACATATTACATCCACTGGGCATCAAAGTTCGCCACTATGATAATAAAGCACAAGCAGACAGCAGATTACATACACTGGGAATCAAAGATCGCCACCAGTGCAAATAAAACACCGACAAAATAATATACAAAACTGACAGCACTTCAATAGAGTTCAAGAAAGTTTAGCCCTGCTGGGGAGCTGCAGCGCAATCAGCTGAGCAAGATGATGAGACTGCGCTTGTTCAACACTTATATCTTTCTCACTCTGAAAGATAAACAAGCAGACAGATGACATGTTTTGCACATAGAAGTATCAGTGCTGAAAATTCATCACATTTCTTACTGACGAATAAAGTGACACGGTTTAAAATTGCATTAACACAATATGGTATTGTTCAGGTCAAGACATGGCAGGAAATGACATTGTGAAGGAGTTGGCAGCTTCACGACACCACTGGATTACGAATCAAGAACTCATAAGTATCAATGGTTAGTGTGATGTCAATTTATACCATTTCAGATTGGCAAATAAAGAGACAGTTTAAATAATAGTAGAATGATATGACATTGTTCATAGTTAAGACATTGCAGAATATGACATTGTGTTGTAGTGGGTAGGTTCACCACACCACTGGATTACGGATGAAGAACAGAAGCATACATGCAGTGCAAAAGAAGATCACTTGCTCTGTATAGTTTAATGTACATGGTATGAAGAAGGAACTTGGTTGTACAACTAAAAACTTAAATTGAGAAAGGACAAACTTTTGTTTATGAACTACATAATAAACTTTAAACAAGCAATCTGATGCAAACACCAAAAATAAACAGCTGTTGCAGTCATGCCTAATCAAATATATACAATAAAGTTTGAAGGCTTGAGATGGACAAACTTACATTATTGGTGAAGACGGGCTCTATAAAGGCCTTGTCCATGCTGATGGGGGGGGGATTCAAGAAGTTTACCACAGAATCTTCTTCAAAAGCATTGCCTTTATTCTACATTTTGTCAAGAGTAAATATAGATGTGATAATATACGAAAAATGGAGAATATTTAAGATAAGATGAAGAGTGATGCTACATAACCAAGTAGCTATAAATGTAAGTGCAGCGATACAGGCAAAAGGTACAACCAAGAGGAATGCACAACTAAACTTCTTCAGTACCAACCTTATGGTAAGAGTAAATATAGATCTGATGTGTAGAAAATGGAGGGCAAAGGAAAATAAGCTGCAGAGTGATGGTACATGAACAACTACCTGTCATTATAAGTACACTGATAAAGGACAACATGTACTTACAAGAACAATGCAGAGCTAAAAAACATTGGCATTGAATATATTCTACACTAATGTAACCATTCATACAGATCAGATAATTTGGAGCGAACAATTGATAAGCAAGCTATCATGCATACTGCTATCACATAATGAACCAGGTATGTATGCACGTACAGTGATACAGGATAACAGGTACTAACAAGAGCAAAGTGGCGGGCAGCATATTTGCGATATCCCGTCGTTCTTGTCAAACCGGAATTCTTCTTCGAGCAGATTTCCTGCAAAAAAGATCCGTAAGGCACATGCAGAAAAGTAGAAGTTCAAATTGTCATGTGATTTCATAGACAGTACCTCATCCTGGGAACGAGACCAGTGCATAACAAGGTTTTTCCATTCAATGTCTTCTAAATTTAGCACATGAGACTTCACCAGAAATTCGTTTATAGACTTGCCATCAAAGTGTGATTTCCTCAGGTAACACTGATACTGCTGCAATTCTTCCTTGAAAAGCACAAGCAAGCTTTGCTCATTATGACTATCCAGATTGACCCTCGCCTAGTTACAACAATGTAATGTAAATCATTGATGTGTTCAATCAGCAGAAAAATAGGAAAATAATAAGCATGAACAATAGCACTTACACGTAAGTTGGACAGGAAGATGTGAAAATGGTGTTTGTCTTCACAATAATCTTCCCATGATGGGAATATATGCACGTAGTCCCTAACAACATTGAAATCATTGTCTTTTAAACTGGGAATAAATGGAATGGGGTTCCAATCTGCAGGAATTGGCCGTCTCTATAGTTGGGATAGGTCTTCGGCTGGTGGACTTGCTGTACTTTTTGCTGGAGTGGGATTTTTCTGTGGTACAGCTGGTGCTATGGCAAATGAAATCGGTATACCTTTTGCTAGAGTGCAGGTCCTGTGTGGTGGGGCTAGTGGTGTGGCCAGTGAAGTATGGGTACAGTCAGCTGGAGTCGGTCCTACGTTTTGTGTCACTGGTTGTACAACCAATATAAGTGGGGTGCTATCTGATTTCTCCGGCACCACCATGTTTTTCAAGGAATTTGCTGGTGCTCCTTCAGGTTCGGCAATCACCCTCTTCCTTTTTGATGTCTGATGCACAAGAACAACATTTGAGTGGAAAAACATGGTATGATGACAGATGGAATATGTATTGATAATGGATGGGCATGGCATCTCGACATATATGATGAGTAAACTAAGCATATGGCGGTGCAACAAAGTAGAAGAAATGCAAGACAACATATGCAATATACCCGCAATCAATAAAACATTGCCAAATTAGAACAGGCACCTTGGTGGGTGAACAGGACAGGCCATCTGCCTTTGACTCCTCGAGGTTAGAATAGTCATTAGGATCATATTCTGAACAAGAATCAACAGGAGGGGAGCATATGAGTTTCATTGCATCCAGAATGGCACTCAATGCCTTGGTACCAATTTTGTAAGTCATTGCAGTGTTTAGCTTCAAGAGTGGACTAATGCTAGTGCGACACAAAGTAGCTACACAGATCATAGTGTATATATAACGGGAAAACCTTAAGCATCAGAGTAAAATCAACAAAGTGGAACTTGCTGGAATATATGTGTCAGTATTACCGGTACGGCTAGAAAGGCTTCGGATACCAGCTCTCTTCAAGTGAAGGTGCGGTACTGTTAATATCAGTGTAACTCTCAAAGGCGACACAGCTCCCCGCATTTCCTTGCTATTCTTATAGGATTCAAGTTGGCAGGCCACTACAAATCCCATTCCTATGTTTACAAGATCCTACGAATCAAAGAGGCTCAAAGTGTCCATCACAACCGACCGTATAGACCTCTACACTCCAAATGTCCCTGCTCATCTTCAGTACAAGGAACATATTGTACTACTATCATACTCCCTCTGTTCCAAAATATAAGTCTTGGGAAAGATTTCCACTATGGATCACATACATATGTATCCAGATACATTTTAGAGTGTAGATTCACTCATTTTGCTCCATATGTAGTCCATGGTGGAATCTGTACAAAGACTTGTATTTAGGAACGGAGAGAGTACATATTAAAGAAGAATGGAAGAGGAACATGGTAAAGAAGAGCAAGCAAATTTTGGATAATAAAATGTTGGTTGCGTAGTGCCCACACATGATGAACCAGAGCACATTAAGAATGCAACTCCCAGCTGTCTCTCGACCATTTCAGGCGGTTGGTTGAAGATCCTACGTCTCCTAACCCTTCTTCTTCCTCGTCTCTGATTCTTCCCATACAGAACACCGCACGGGCCGCTGGCCGGACCATCGGCCCCCACCGCCTGTGTTCCTCCGCCACCCCCACCCCAACCCCCGCCCCAACCCCCACCCACGTCAAGTTTTCTTTGTTTGGCGAGGCCTCACAACCACCTGAGCCCCTTCGATCGCAACGGAGAACTCCGGCGAGCTCTGAAAAATCTACTAACCCAATTTTGAAATTTAGTCTACTGTGATTTAACTAGTGTGGAATATAAAAGGGGAAAACCATAAGCATTGGGAGTATAGTGTTGAGCGTGCCATGGAGGATCTGAAGGTGCAAACCGGACAAAGGCAACTTCACAACCAAGACAAGAAATCAGAGTAAAGCAGTGGCGATCTATTTTCTTGCTGTGATAAATAAGTTGAGCAGATATGAAAGAGTACCGCCTCTGGTGTGGCGCCGTGTACGCATCTGCAGAGAATTTTACGGTGCTGTGGTAGCGATGGCTGTCGACGGCATGGAAGAATATCTAGGAGGGTAGACGGTGGCGGCGGGGCACGATGGACGAGACGGTCGTAGGGGCGGCACCGGCAAGGTGGACGATGGCGGGGATGAAGCGAGAGGACGGGATGCAAGGATCCCGGTCCGAAGCCGTGGATGAGAGAGGTCGATCTCTTGTAATGGACGGCGGCATCGGGGTATCAGCTCCGGCATGGTGGAGGAGGACGACGGTGGATGGGGTGGCGGACGGCGGCGGACGGAGGAGAGTGGGGTGGAGAGGGTGTTTTGGCGCCCACGGAGTACGAATGGGGAAAAGGGAGGTAGAGAGGAAGGGGGAACCATGTATTCAGGGCGCGCTTGTCTCAAATGCGACGAAATTTACAAACTTAGCCCCCGTTTCAAATTTCTACTACATCACAGCAACATTAGTCGGTTGGGAATAGGATGGTAATCTCGCATACACCGAATATTTGCAGACGAGATTTTGTTTTTGGCGCCCACCGTGTATGAATATGAATCGGGGAGGGAGTCGATTTTGGCCGAGGACACACTGTGTTTTGGCGCCCACCATGTATGAATCCGGGTGAGAGGCAGTTACGTCACGTTTGGGTGAAATTACAAACCTACCCCTATCGAAACCTATAGAAATCCAGTAGATAGGCTTTGCGTGGCAGGGATAGGCAGTAGTGATTTCCATCTCGCAGATTTTGGTTTCGGGCGGTTACTGCGACTTTCCCCGCTTCGTTCAAATTTTGCAGAGTGCATGTTTACCATGCCAACTCAATTGGAATCCCATTTGTATTCTATTTTTTCGGGCGGGATCCATTTTCAATTGGAATTACATTCTATATACATCATTTTTTTATATATACTTTCAAAAGCACAACAAAGAATTCCGATCCTTTATATGTATAATATGATTTACAAATACAACGATCTCGAAACCTTAAGGTTGAATTCGAAAAAATTTAACCAAATTATGTTCTACTAAAATGTATGGATCAGTAATATCCACATATCAAATAACATAGATGTGTGTGAATTCATATGAGTATGCATGTTTGATAGATCAATTTTGGTTCGAGTATGGATTACATGTATCATCATCTTGAATTCAAATATTTGAATCCCTTTTTTGTTCACTCCTTTCACGCCCATCTCTCTCGCATGCATGATCCTTCGGGTAGCTATCACTCTCTTTTCTCCAGCTCACCCGCACGCTCACTTCATGTTTCTCCTATCCTCGCAAACATGGTCTCTCGACGTCTCCCTTGAGAAGTGTCACACTCTCCCTATCATTATACATTACACGGTTTTCATCATCTCTCACGTCTCTACTGTTCTCTGGTATCACTCGGTACCTCAGCTTTCTTTTTCACCACCACACACACAGTCTCTACTCGTCTTTCACTTTGTCTTTCTCTCTATGGGATTCTCTCACACACCCTATATGTCTCCACATATGACTCATACCACTAAAATTACTCTCTCTCTCTACTGTAGACACAACATTTTTTTTGGTCTCCTTTTCGTCTCCATCCCAGACTTACATTATTCATTTGTTTACCGATCAGACAACCCCGACTACCGTCTCCTCTCTCTCACACACAGACACACACACAACTCCTGCTTCCACTCCCCTTCCCGACTACCGTCTCTCTCTCACACACAAAACTCTCGCTTTCGCACCCAGAATCGTATTTCTCTCACAAACATTTATCGACTAGCTAGCCTCTAGATAGGTTTATACACCCGCACACTCGTGCTTCCACCATCGCATACATGTCTCTCTCCCGCTCCTTGTATCTATGTAGATTTTTCTTCCCTTCTTGAGACACGCCCTCTCGATCATGCACACACACACTATCGCCTCATTTTAAGCTGATACCTATCGCACACACACTCCTTGTGTCTTTGTCACACATGCACTCCGTCATCCTCCACTCTCCCTCTCTCTCACACACACATGGGCTTTTTGCAACAACTAGCAAGATGCCCATGCGTTGCACGGAACATCAAGATGCATTTGTATGAGTAGTTTATCTTGTGGGGGAAAAGGATGAACGAGGGAAGGCCTTATTTGCAAATGTGGAGAGGGGTGTGGGTATCTTTTTGCAAAATTGCCATAGTTTCCTTCCTATCCGTCAGATATAGATCGGACGGCCTATATTGCAGGATGGCAGGCACACGATCATCACCGACAATGCTTTTTATAAGAGTAGGGATAAAAAATAGAGTTGGTGATGATGGTGGGCCTGCCATCCTGTAATGTAGGTCGTCCGATTTATATCTGACGGATAGGAAGGAAAATATGGCAATTTACCCGCACTCTTCACCACATTTGCAGATAAGGCCTTCCCTCGTTCATCCTTTTCTCCCACAAGATCTTGATGTTCCATGCAATGCACGGGCATCTTCCTAGTAAGAGTAGAAATTAGACATATACCACTTCTCGAATCTTGAAACCAACAACATTCCTCCCTTATCTCATCAAAACCGCCAAAGGAATATATTTTGAGTGAAACATAACATATTTTTAGTGATATAAATATTTCAAAACTAGACTTTTTTCTATCAAATCGGTGAATATGTATTAATCTATTTTGATTGTGTGGCAACGCATTGGCACATTGCTAGTAGTTATTATATTTTTTTGGACACCGGACAAACGGTGGAGTACATATACGAAGAGAAGAGGCGCACACACGCAGTCGGCCTCTCATTGTCTCGCACACATGAGTGTTACGTAAAGGTGACGTTAACAAATAAACCCTAAAACCCTAGGTGCATGATTGCTGCATTCTCGGGTACCGGGTACATGGTGGAGCACATTTGTAGGAATAGTCAGCTCGCGTGATAATTTGATCCATAGGAGTTGATGGTCGGGACCACAGGTGAACGACTTGGAGCGCGGTGGCTCGCCAATTGCCACAGATCGAGTAGCCATGTTTAAAATATCGTTTTTTAGCGGGGTTAAGAGTTCCGATTTTCAATGGCGCGTTATAAGTTGTAAGTAGTTTTTAGAATGATTGGTATGTAGCGAAAATGGAATTCATAGTACTACGTACCTCCTTGGCGTATGGTTGTATGGTTTTTTTGCAATGGAGGTTGTATGGGTTTATGTTGCGAGATGTTGAACCTGGTAGTTCTAGGGAAAATACTATGGTTTAGATTTAGATGCTGGTTTTCAATAATGAAAATCGGAAGGGGAAACCCTTCTTTGATTAAAAAAACTACTACCTCCATTCTGGTTTACTAGTCCCCATTGTACTTTGGGTCAAAGTTTGTCCACAAATTTTACTTGTAAAATGTGAATGGAAAACAAGATTTTGTTATACCCAAACAAAAAAGGACTGGAGGGAGTGATTGCTCTGACACGGACGCGACCTCTCATAGCGCAGGCATTGAACCGGCGCGCCGGCCAAGAGCGCCGCACTCGCTGCAGGCCCGGCTGAGCATGCCTCCTCGCCACGTGCAACCAGCTTAAGACTGCCTCGCCTGCCTTCATTGAATCCGCGCGTGTGCCGGCAACACATCCTTCCGCGAGCCAATAGACATTTTAGAACACAAAAAATGACTAAAATATAATTAATTTACGCATTGTCTTGACTTGTTGTGCTCGCACTGGTAACATGAACTAGTAGAGGATTTTCTTTATTTATAACTCTCCTCACATTTTTTTGGCTTTGAAGTGAATCATGGTTGTGGATATTATGTATGAATGTGTAGATATCTGTGAACATGAGTTTGATGTGGAAGTTGAACTTGGAATTTCGGGCTTGTGCGTGAACTATACCATGTCTAATGCTTCGTCTGTTATTGTTTGGAAAGTAATTGTTGTTATTACATTACCCGAAAAAAACATTTTGTGCCACATCAGTAGATGCACGGACATCACAACAGGCATGCTGACTAGATAAACATTTGAACCTAGCTATTATGAGGGAAATTTTGTATTGACAACAGTTTTAGATAGCAGGAGACGCCTAGCATGCTCTGCCTCTGCTAGCTTATTTCTGGCTTCTTCCATCCCTTCTTCGGCTTGGGTGAAGAGAGCATCTGATTGCTCTTTTCGCTTCTTCAGGAACTCAGCTACATTCTCAAGGGCTGCTGCACGCTTTCTTTCAGCCTTTACTAATGCCACGAGGACACGAACAGCTGATGACTCCACCTGGCTTGTGTGTAATCCAGCATCATCTGGGAATTTGCACCTTGTGTCTAATCCAACATCATTAGGGAACTGGCACCTTGTGTATAATCCAGCCTCATTTTGGAAACATGATCTCGAGGTTGACCATACTTCCCTCCTCGCAGGAACTGCATCCTGACATGAAGTTACTTCTTTTTTAGATCAATACTCAGAGCAACCTAGATCCATTTAGTAGAAGCCAGATAAACAGAACTCGGAGAAGTGAATTCAAAAGGAAAAAAATAAAAACAGACTACAAGGTGAGAACACCGACTTCCTACATCAAGCTAAAAACGAAAGCATTAGGACGATTAAGACTCTTCTTATTACACATCGAAGAACACCACGCTTAAGATAAACAGAAACTACAACATATACACATCGAAGAACACGAGGCTACACGGAAGTAATTGAAAGGGTGTTACTTACCAAAGCTCGTTTTACAGGTTCGGTGCAGCTCCTCTTTAACTTGCCACGCTCCTTGAAGATGTCCCGAATATCCCGTGTTTGGTCTTCATTGCTCCTCTGCATGTTCGCACTCGTGGTTTTAAAATCTCAACATGGCAAGAAAAATATACTACTAGTAATACTCGCGCATCTTGTGGGCAACATTAAAGCACCCGTCTGCCATGTTAGAGCATCTCCAACAGAATCGCAACGCGCGGCGCTTTAAAAATCTCAACATACTATCTCTACTCTCTTCTCTACTGTTATATTTATTTTATATTTAATATTTATCTCTACTTCCTTTACTGTCTACTTTTTTCTCTATACTTTTTTTTCTTGCAATATAGGCCGTCCGATTTATATCTGACAGATAGGATGGAAACAAATGGGAATTTTGCAAAAAGATACCCATACCCCTCTCCAGATTTGCAAATAAGGCCTTCCCTCATTCATCCTTTTCTCCCACAAGATAAACTACTCATACAAATGCATCTTGATGCGTGCAATGCATGGGCATCTTGCTAGTTCTAAAAACCTTTCCATCATTTGCCACACTACTGGTTGCAGATGAAAAACCTACCCAAGCACAGCGCGATACAGGAGCGACGCACAATTACAAGCTGATATTCTGTTGGACAATGGAGGCTATAACCAATTACTTTTACGGGAACAATAGCACCCCAGAAATTTGAAGGGTAGGTATGAACAAAATTAGAACTGCACATGTACTGCTAAGTGATTCAATACACACATTACCAATCAAGGAGGAGAACGATGGTCGCGGCGGCCTCTGTGAGTCATGGTCGGCAACAGGACTCGGTTCATTGTCCATGACGGTGGTACTTCTGCGCTTGGCGTCGGCTTCCGGGAAGCATATCCGAGACCGTGGAAGACGATGCCGGGGAAGAGGCTCCGTGTACGACGACGATGGTGGACCGGCTCCAGTGCGGCGTACGAGGTCGTCGATGAGGCAGATGCGCTGCGGTGGATGAGTGCGCCGATGTAAAGGGGATGAGCACGAAGGCTACGGTGCCATGGAGAAGTCTATTTTGCGGTGGGGATAGAAAATGGGGAGTATTCAGGTGTACTACTCTGGGTGCCGGGGTGGGGTTGGCTAGGTAGGGTGAATCTGAAGTTACGAAAATAGACCCCTATCAAGCGTCATCTGTAGGCCTGTTCCGAAGGCTATGATGGTAACTTCCCACTGCTCGAATCAGGGTCGCGGGAGATTTTCCCGCCGACCTCAAAATTTTGTGACACTGGACTCCCCGCGTGGCGTGTTGAGTGATTCGGCTAAGCAACTAGCGAGTAGTAGTAGTAAACTCTGCATATTAGGTTTGACCGAAGTCAAACTTCCTAAAGTTTGACCAAGTTTATAGAAAAATATAAACATTTACCATAACAAATATGTATGATGTGAAAGTACATTCAATAATGAATCTAATGGTATTTATTTGTTATTGTATATGTTAATATTTTTTGTTATAAGCTTTCTAAGAGTTTACAAAACTTGACTTTGACCAATGCCAATACGCGGACTTAAATAAAAACGGAGGGATTACACATTTGCTTTCTTAGTTTGTAGTGAACTAATCATTTGTTGAAATTGTGAAATAAATATATTAGGCTATTGACTTCGAATGTAATGGTCTATACAATTCAATAGTTACAATCATTGTCGAATCCCAAGATGTATACAAGGTCTATAGTACTTCACAACATGCTCAAACTCACATAATCCCAGTCAAATGAGAATCTAAATGCATTTCATAGTTATTACTTTGTAGGATGCAACAAAAACAACCATAACTCTACATCAACCATTATAGAAGCAACATTTTGACATATCCCAATGTGTGAATGAAACGTGCAGAGAGAGCTTTTGAAGATGGAGCAGATAGGGCGGGAAAGATTGTATGTATGTGGACGAGAGAGTAGGAGACAAACCTAACGAGACAGAGAGAGGGAGATAGAGAGATAAAGAGAGAGGAAGAAGTTAGGTCTATGAGAAAGATGGATACATGTAATATACATGACATGTGTGTGCATCTGGATTCTGTATACGTGGAAGGAGAAGAGGCAACATGTTTGATGAGAGAGCTGGAAAAACATGGACGAGAGGGGAAGGATCTCGTGGGTTGAGGGATTGACAATTTTGTGCGGGGGGGAGAGGGATTGGTAATTTTGTGCAAGAGAGAGAGAGAGAGGGTGGGGGGAGGAGTCAGTCAGCCGTCGTCACATCACCCTGCTTCCAAATGACCCCACATTCTCTAGCGCGGTGTGGTCGCCGTCTTCGATCTGCTCGATGCCCTCTTTGAAGATTCAGGTATTGTGCATGTTGGGGTGCAAATAAGCACAAGCGAGAGTGGTCGTCGTATAACCTTGGATGGGGATGAATTGTGTGCTCGGGGGAGTGTGTGTGTGTGTGTTGTGCTGCGTGTGTCTCTGTCTGTGTGTGTGTGTGTGTCAGATATTGAGAGAAAACAAACCTAAGGAGAGAAATGGGTATTCACAAAGAGATTATGCGGGCCTTGAGGTGGGCAGGGGCCAGGTGAGGGTGTCAAAATGTGTGCGTTGATGCATGTGTTGCATGCGACCGTGCGAGGGACGGACGAATCGAGAGAGATGGTTGTTGTGTTACGGATGCTCCTCTCTCTGTCTCTCTCTCTCCCTCTCCCTCTCTCTCTCACACACACAAGTAAACTAGAAGACCGTTCTCTCATGTATATACAACGTATCGGCATCTGTCTATGTCTCACTCATGCATGATCATTTGCACATTCACACCTCTCTATGTCTGTATCACATGCACACTGTCTCCACATTGCCCTTCCGCCACAACACACATATGGACACATACACACATTCTCTCTCAGTCACACACACAAAATCAGTATTAAAAAAACTAGGGCGCACCTAAAACGTCCAAATCCAAATAAACACGAACTGGAGCTAAATTCAAATATATGGAAATATTGCAGCGTCAAGAACTTTCACGGGAAAAAAGTTGAGTAATATTCGAGGATTGTTTTCACACACACAAAAAGGTTCGGTGGATGTCCTTCAAGTGCGACACGGTGACGCACCGTTGGATCGACCGCCCGGCCGCGGTTCACGTGCTTGCACAGGATTCCGTATCGTGGCTATGGTACTAACTAATAAAAGCGCTGCCTAAGTCCAATGTTTACGTGTACTAGTACGATTTTCTATTAAGTTTGACAAACCTTATATATAAAACTAAAGTAAGCTCCCACACGCGCACTAATCAATATGCCGCCGCCGTTGCGCATGCCGGCGCCCGCCTGCTCCGGCCAACAATTTCTTGCCCATCACCACCGTGTCGCCGCCATCCCTGTACCATGAAGCCGAAGGCTCGCCCGCTCACGTCGTCAACAGTCCCTCCTCGCGATGCCGCCGCGCTGCCAAGCACGCAAGCAGTTGGTGGAGCCGCGTCTATGCACGCAGCGTATGAAGAGGAGGACGAGCGCGTGCTCCAGCACGCCGGCGAGGAGGAACTAGAGTGTCATTGTCGTCTCCGCCCGCACGGAGGAGGGGCGCATGGTGGCTGTCGCGGCGGAAGCCGGTCGCGTGCGCGTCGAGCCCGCAAACCGGGTGCGGACGCGGAATCTACCTTCGAGACCTTGAATGCCACGTGGATCCTGCAATCTGAAGGAGCAATTTGGGTCAGTCGACTCATGTGAGTCGTTTGATGCACTATGGATGGCTAGAAGGGCTTCTTCCACCTCTTCTGCCATCTTCTTCCTTTGCTCCGTCGAACTTCTTTCATAAATCGACTGACCCAAATTATACTACTAGTACGAACGTATCAAGTACAGTAGGAACACGAAGATACTAGCAGTAGTACCAACTGCAAGAAGAACAGTAGTAAGACATAGTACTAGTACTATTGTACGTACTAAAGAGTTCAAATAACGAGAAAGAACATAAACATAGTTCTGCTGGGGCCTCAGCACAATACACCCTTGAAAATAAACTAAGCAACTAGTCCGATTGACACTGCAGTAGAACCAGCATGAGCGACAACACTGCCACCTACTCGGAGTCCGAGTCCACGTCCTCAACTTTGTCCTCGCCCCTCTTCCTCTTCCTTTCGCCAACGCCTCTTTGCTTGAACCGGACACTGGGCTCTGCTTCTTCATCCAACCCTTGTTGATATTTAAACAAAGGTAGGCATCCATTGCTGCGTACAGGATGTGATCTTCGTCTAATGTCTTTGACTCCCATGCATGATGAAACTCGTGATGAGGTTTCTTCAGTTTAGCATACGAAGGATCAATCATGGCTGCTGCCAGGGTCAGCATTGAAGGTTGAGAGGAGGACACCAGGCTTGCCTTCTGGAGATCGAAGGGCTGGCCTACAACGAGACCTATCCGACGCAGGACATCCCTGTCATTCTTAAAGCCTATAGTAACGAATTTCACTCTTTTGTCCTTGAGGAAGTTCTTAAAATCCTGGCACTCAACGTCGGCATGGCATATGTGGTAGACCAAGCAAACGTTATGTACGCAAACCTGGATCACCGCGGGCTTCTTCCTCTCTTCGTCCTTTAGATCCTTCTCTCATCCAAGGATTGTGGTGTACTCAACATCTAGCCCAGCGACCCACTCATTCGTTGAACTGTTGAACATGCGTAGGAAGCGAGCAAGCCATGCTTTCACCGTCTCGGATCCACGTGTGTAGATCACGATGAACTGATCGCTGGTGATGGCTCTAACCTGGTACTCAGCGGCGACCATGGAGATTTGGGAGGCCATGGATTTTGGAGGAGGGTTAGGAGAAGTTGAACTATTGTACCCCGCAAAAAAAACTGGGAGCAAACTAATGTGAAAGGACGGGACGACTGGGAGCGAACTGTTGTAAGGTAGAAGACGGGGACGAGTAGGGCATGCAAACAGCGTGGGGTTGCTGTCTTGCCCAGTGGATAAACGGCTGCAAGCCCCCAAAGAGTTCTCAAGAACTATGCGTGACCCACTAGATGTCATGTCTACTAGACCCATATCATAGGCCTAACGGTATAGCTTCTTCCTGTTCGCACGCCATGCTGGCGCGTGGATGTAACTTCTCTTAATCCCGTCAAACGTCGCGCCTCCCACGACCTTCGCCTCCCTCACGCGGTCGCGCCCTTTGAGACTTCGACCGGCTATAAATGAGCAATTTTTTTGCCTTTTTTTAGACAAGCAATTTTTTTTGCCTACTCCGCATGCATGATACTCCCTCTGGTCCTTTTTGCTCCCGTCAACCGTTTGCAAAGTGTTTGACCAAATTTATACTTTTTTTGAACACCACCTTATATTAATTAACCAGCCACACCAGTACACTCATTCGATACAATATTCACCACACAGGGCGGTACGTTATTTACAAGAATACCATCTAATATATTGTCAAAGCTATACTTAGCGATTAAGTGTGCGACCTTATTGGCCGAATGGCTAATCTTTGACAATTGAAGATTGTTGATCAACTTCGAGATGCTCAACGCTTTCATCTTCAAGTCACGCATAGCAGACATGTCATAGTCCCCCGACGCAAGAGACGCTACCACAAAAGCGCAATCAGTCTCTAAAATTACAAGATTATGAAGAGAAATACCTATGTAGAGACCGAAAATGCAAGCCCTATGCTCCGCTTCCTCCACGCTTTGATAGGCATCAATGAAATCCCACGACGAAATTTATACTAAAAATATCAATATCTACAATACTGATTATAATGAGTATAAGAACTATGTTTTATAATGAGTGTAAAAATATTGATTTGACATTGTGAATGTTGACACATTTTTCTGTAAGTCTGGTGAAAGTAGAGGTACATTAACTTCAGACAAAACTTAAATGCACAATGCAGACTAGTTCCTCCATCCAGGTGCGTGCCATGTCCTATCTTGTCATCACAACAAGGTTAGCTATTAGAGTACCACTACCTCCCTTCTAGTTTAAAGGGCTCGATTCAAAAATTTCACCTACTCCTAGAAAGATAGTAGAGGCGGTGGAATAGTTTTTGAAGTCTGCAAAAGTACTCAACTAGTGTTGTCATTCTTCACAAAAAAATGTGTTTACCAATGCATGCGTGAACACTAGTTACTCTAACCCCCCTCTCTTCTTTAATTCTTTGCCACATCAGCATGTTTGCTATTCCCGTGTGCATGATACCAGCTAAGATACCACAATTATGGCTAGCCTTAATCATCGCATGCAATAATTTAGTGCACCTTGAAATATGAATATGTGTGGGGCGTGAATGTTTTTAATGACTTCATACTATACCTAGCCCGGCATGCAAGATGACTTATTATGCACCGTTCCCCATACCTGCAGGAAGCCTGTTCGTCTCCAAATCTTTTCCTCTCCATGTGTGGAAACAATATGCCTGCCAAACTCTCCTTCTCCCTCCGGCGGTCCCACCACTCCACCCCATGTGAAAAAATCTTCATGCATGACTCTCCTCCCCCCACGCTCGTCCAATCCGTTGTGACCAGCAATATTTCCACCCCTTCGCTCCCTCGTAATTTACTCCAACAAATACGCCCACGTAGTTGTTACTTAACTGCAGGTGCATTGGGTCACTGACATATGGGCCCAACAGGGGTCTAGCCCACATGTCAGTGACGCAACTGGACCTGCAGTTAAGTCAGTGCAGCTCAGTCCATATCTTACGTAGGTGTGCCATTGCTCGCTATAAATACTGCGCCTCCCACAACATCGCTATCTCCTCCCCCTCACATTCATGTTCATCGCTATCTCCCCCTTCGACCACCATGGCATCGCCCCTCCCAAGCCCTAGGAGCCCCTCGCTGCACCGCACGGACGGTCACGCGTTGCCGTTCTGTTCCTCGCCGCCACTAGTCGAGGAGGACGCGTCGGTGTCCCGTTCCTTGCCGCGACGCACCGCGCCACCGTTCCGTTCCTCGCCACCACTAGTCGAGGAGGACGCGTCGGCGTTCCGCTCCTCGCCGCGACACATCGAGGTGGACGCATCGGTGTTCCCAATCTCGCCAGCACGCGTGCCGGAGGACGCGTCGGCTCCCCACTACGAGGAGAACGCCGCGCTGCCCGCCGAGCCCCCCAGCCTTGAGGATCTTTGGAAAGAAATGGATGTCGCCTTGTGGGAGGCCTTGTCTCTAGCAGAGCGCGCCAAAATAGAGGCGGAGAAGAAGGCCGAGGAAGAGAAGCGCACCGCAAAACAAGCTACCTGGGAGGCCTATGTCGCGTCCGAGAGAGTCAGGCAATTGGCTCTTTTGCAGAAGGCTTGTGCGAGGGCTGTGAGGGTGGCGGAGGACGCCCGTGCCGACACCCTGAGTGAAGTCGGGCCCAAGCGCCTCATCTACGCTTGGTGGTACGTGGACCGGGTGCACGCTTCCAGCTAGGAGGAGTACCTATTGGCGTCGGATCACCACACCGGTGAGATCGCGCTTGCCCGCCGGCAAGCCGCCAATCAGCACCTCGCGAGTTGCGAGACTGAGGAAGAGGCGTTGTGTCGGCGCGCTGGGAAACGGCCGCGCACCAAGGCACTCGTGGTGCGCCGCAAGTGCTCCTCCGAGCGACGTGGCTTTTAGGAGGAGTATAATTTTTGTTTCGTAAGGCGATCTCATTAGTTTTGGGACGCAAATGATAAATCCCGAACGTTCAGGAATTTTTAGCGTCCTTAATTAAGTATGTAAAAGGGAAAGTTTGGAAACCTTGTGTACTCGCACGCATTTTGCAAGTACGTGCATATAGCACAAACTTTACTATATACTATCGCACTACACGTCTCTCTCGATATATGCTTGCAGACTGTGCTACTCCCTCCGTCCAGGTCAATAAGTCATCTTTGGTTGTGCACCGTGACCAAGAAGGAGGGAAGACTTATACACCTAGACGGAGGGAGTACTACTATTACTTATGTACTCCCATCCGTCCGGGGTTATTAGGCCTCTCAGCATCACAAGCATGTCCCCTTTTATAAGGCCCCGTGTTGGAAAGGTGCATGTGTGCAACCATTTCATTGGTTGTATTGAAAGCTATTGTTGTTGGTGCCATGGCTGAAAAGTTAATACACTTCATGTGTGCTTTTTCATTGGCTGCATGCATGTGAGAGAGTGCATTGGGACTGGAATGGAAGAATTAATGTGAGCAAATTACTATGTGTCTTGGTCTAAGAGAAGTTGTCCTTAGGCCTAATAAACCAGGATGGAGGGAGTACGTGCAAATGCATGTTTTAACATTACGATGCAGTTTTTGTAAAAGTAGAAAAACAACACTAGTCAAGCTTGTGAAACGATTCAATGCAAAACAAATGCAGAAATGCTCGTTTGATTGTTTACTTTTAGCTTCCCTCTCTGTGGTTATTTCTCTGTCGTACTTTGTACGGAGTATCTCACTTGTTGGAAAGGCATGCAAATTCCCAAACCGCTTCCTACACCCTGTATCAAATTTTTTGCCTAACAAGTTGTGTCGTGCAATTGGAATTCCAACTTGAGTACTACTACTAGTAGGAGTACCAGGGGCCAGTTCTTTTAGGCTTCTAGATTAGTAATCCCATAACTACTACCTCCGTCCTGGTTTATTGGTCCCCATTGTAATCTGTGTCAAATTTTGATCATAAATTTAACTAATGAAATGTTAGTGCATGTCACATGCACTACTCCATCCGTCTAGGTGAGTAAGTCATCTTAGGCTGTGCACCGTGGCCAAGGAGGAGGAGAAAACGAGAAACGTTAATGTTTATTTGCTAATTAATAGTATTGCATGCAATGAACTAACCACTACATGTCGTGTTTGATATCTCGAGTCATTAAAAGCATGCACACTCTTTATCTCTTATTGGTTGATATGTCAAGAAACAGGAAACGAGGTAGAAGTTAATGCACCGCGCCTAAGTGTTTTGGGAATATTTGGTTTTCGTAAGATGACTTACACACCTAGGCGGAGGGATTACAATGGTGAGGAATAAACCAGTTAAATCTTTGGTCAAAATTTAGCACAAATTACAATGGTGAGGAATAAACCAGGATGGAGTAGTAGTTTAGAAGCCCAAATAAATGAGTGAGGCGCCTTATTGTTACTCTCCACTGTGACTAGTCTTGTGGGAAAAGCTGGGGAAGCCGCCAAAAGAACTGGCCCTAGGAGTAGTAGCTAGGGATCGAGTGTGCGAGATGAACCGGAAAAAGTAAATGCAGAGAGATGAAATGCCAAAAAGACGGAGGGACGTGATGGTAGCTTGTCCGTTTATTTTACCAGGCCACTTATTACTGGGAGTGGTTGGGTTTTGTGACATGACGGCTTTACTGCCGCGCCACGAGCCTGGTGAGAGGTGAGACTCCCATGCAGCGCCGCCCTCTATACTTGTACTACATCGGTCGTGGTTTATTAGTCCCCCATTGAATTTGACTGAAGATTTAACTGACAAAATGTTAGTGCATGTCAACAAAAACTATATTGTTGGATTCGTATTTGAACATAGTTTTGAATGATATAATTTTAGGTGACATGCATCAGCATTTATCGTACTATATATAATGTTAGTTCAATTTTTGGTCATACTAATCTATAGTAGTAAGGTGCCCGTGCGTTGCACCGAAGAGTGAAATGCATTGATCGGGGAGTTGTTTATTTTAACGAAGGATGTGGGGGTCATCTCATGTGTAACAGATATCGATAGGTTTCTTCGGATACTATTTCATCTCTAGAGCTCACAAACATTCGGGTGAAATAGATAAAAGGTATCTTTTGCAAACAAAAGTGTTCAACTGTTCAACCTGCATCCAAAACTTGTGAAGAAATAACACTTATTGTGCTTTGCAAGAAATGATCTTTAAGAATTAGTTTTTGAGTATCGATTGTTATACATGTTGGCTACAGATGACATGGCACTTTCTTATAGTCAACAGTTGGCTATACTATTAAGTAATATTAACCATGCCCTTATACACCTAGATGGAGGGATTAAATCAGGATGACTTGCAAGCGGGCGGAGGAGATGTAAGAAATGGTTCATCATAAGTCTTTCACCAGTACTATAGTAAAAATTCATACATGGAAGATTCTAGAATAAACCATAAACGGATACACTTTTATTCATGCGCGATACTCCAATAAAGCAAGATCCTGCATGGAAGTCTCCACATGCTTAGACAACGAATTACATTAAGCGAAGACTAATGATCAACATTTAACTTGATAATGCGTATGTCCATGTGAACCTCCTTGGAGTCCTCGTGCACCGCGTCGGCGGGTAAAGGATGCCATGGGTTTTCCAAGTGCACATTGGCGGGATAGTCCCAGCCCCCGAGAGTCCAAGTCCGTTCGATGAGGCCGGTGTTGCCGCCCACGCGACCCGGAGGGGTAGTAACACCGACCATGCACCCGTACATCGGCCTCGTGTCAGTGTCAGCGTCAGTGGCATTGCCCCTGATGCACATTACACAGACGGGGCGGCGGCCTGCGCGGGCATCGCCGGTGCCCACGATCAAGAGGAAGACGCTGCCGTCCTCCTCCGAGACTAGCAGGCGGTGGTGATCCTCCAGCGACTCCAGCATGGTGAACGGGTAGCATGTCTCGTACTTGATGTTCTCCGCCAAGGGCTAGCAGTGACCGATGCACGCATCCGTGAGGTGATGCACCATGTCCACCAGCGAGCCACAAAACGGCATCGGGCACTCATAGCAGTGGACGAAGAGCTCCTTGGAGGCATCGACCAGGCCGTCCATGAAACGGGAGTGGCTGTAGGGGACATTGCGCCAGTTGAATATATGAGCAAGTTACTGCGAGATTTAATCCAAATAAGCACAAAATAAATCATGAATTCTACCACGATTTCGAACAGGAAGGACAGAAACACATATGGTGCAACGGGAGCAGCACCGTTGGCGTTGAGGTTGTCGCCCATGTCCAAACACCACGTAGACACGGTCTTTGAGCATGGTTCGTAGTCGTTCCATGCTCGGGCATTGAAGTTTGTAACTATTTTAGATTAGAATATACTACTCCTCCAGTGCTAGTAGTAGAGCAGAGTCCTACTCTACTACTCTACTCAAGCAAGTTAGGGCATAACACTTTAGGGAGTACCAGTACTGTGATCACTCAAGCAAGTTGTCTGGCATCGACATGACCCTACGCTACTGGTATGTGTCTCGTAAGTCAAGCGACATGCTGTAGTCATCATCACCTGTCCACTTCCCGCAGCACATATTCGCTTCTCCATCTTTGTCCGCACATAATCTCGTCCAATCTTCCATCCCCGCTAAGGCGCCTCCCCCCCTCGTTCGAAACCCAAGCACTAACAATGGCAGAACCGAGCAGCGTCTGCCAAAAGAGTGGCGGGAATTCGCTCCCCACAGAGGTAATCAAGCTCATTGTTTCGCGTGTGCACAATCTCAGTACCATGCCGCTCGCCGCGTGCTCATCGGGGCTGTACCGTTTACTCAAAGCCCTAAGGCTGGAGCTTTTTAAGCCAGCTCCTTGCTTGCTAATGCCACCTGATCTTCAGAAATGGCGTGTCATGCAGCATAACGATCATAGGGTGGCGAGCATCAACCCCCTTGACTGCGATCCGATCCCCGTCAGCCTCAACTAGATTAATGGTATGTACTGGGTCGGCATGAACATGTCTTGGATGGTGCTCGTCGACGGTCCCGGCAGCTGGATGCTCGTGGAGGTCTACACCCGACGATTGATCCCCCTTCCTTCGATTAACACTGCACTACTTTGGCACCGCGTCCCAGAATACTCCGAATCTTACAGTAGCCAACATGATACCAAGTTCGATTTGCTCAAGGTTGTAATCTGCCAAGTTCCCACAAGATCTGTGAATTATAAAGACTTCAGGCTAATTGCGTTCTTCAACCGCGGTCTCACCTATCTCACAGGTCACTGCAGTAAGTGGATAAATCTGCACGTCCATCATAGGATCATACATCCTCCATGGTTCTCTGATGCCATTGAACACAAGGGCTTCATTTACGCTGTCGACTCCTTCTATGGCTAGACGTATTGCTGGCCTACTCCAGTCATCGCTACAAACGACTATTACAGCAGTATGTTACTTTCCTATGATATCATGATGGCTTGCGTATATTACTGTCAACATTTGCTGAAAAAATATTCATGCTCATAACATGCTGTTCTTAAGATTGACTAAATCAAGAGCCCTTTTTTATTTGACTCCAACTTGATATGATGTTGTAGGCCGCGTGGTGTCCCTACCCTTCCTAATCCCAGAACCTTTCAAAGAAAAGCGGCATGGCAGTTGCAGGTGGTTCCTGGCTCGATCAGACGACGGCGAAAGATTGATGATCGTTCGCACGTACCAGATGTGTTGTTTCGCGGAATACAATCACAGTCACTGCAAGGTCTTTGAGCAGGATCCCAGCTTCTCTGGGCCTTCAGGAATTTTTGACTAGAGGCTGGTAAGTAGCCTTGGTACACGCTCTGTTTGTCGGACTAAATTATCTAATTAACCAGGAGATAACCGACGGCAAGGATCATGATGGCAGCGCGGTTTCGTTCACCAGGCAAAATTGTGTGTACGCAGCGTACCATGCGTCTCTGCATGCACCATACCCTGATATGTGTCGCCACGCTCTGCAGCCCAAAGTAGGAGAGAGGGTCACAAGTATCAGACTTCGACCTGCTGGCTGGAGTTTCCCCCGTCAGGCACCCATCTGGTTCAAGCTGTCAGCCAATCTCCACAGCTTAATAAATAGTAACGTCTAACTGAGCCAGTTAGTTAGATGCGTACACTTGGTGTAGTAGGATCTTTATTTAGTTTGATGCATACACTTGTTCTTTTTTGGTAGCCCTTTTCTAATGATGGTTGATGTTTGGTTTGGAAGAGAGAGCTGCGTCTTCACTCTTCTGGCCTGCTTACTGCTTCTGTTGCACCCCCAGCCCTGGTTGCTGCTGCTGCTATTTTCAATGTACAATCAGTAGTATATTTCGTCTGTTGGTTGAATAAATGTGTTGTTAGAACAGCAAACATAATGTTTTGGAAGTCGTTGCATGGTTCGATCCTTTAGTGCCCCGTACCGTACGTAGCGCATACTATTTTTCGTACGGAACACATTTTCCACTTGTTGATAACATGCAGCCCACTGATGAAGGCCCAATAGAGAAGCCCATAATTAACTGGAAGGGAGGCTCTCACATGAATCCGGCCCAGGTACATGCTCATGGTCCCCTAAACATAAATAAGTAAATAAAAATAAATAAAGATAAATGCTCATGCACCAGTTCTTTGGGAAAATAGGTAGCCCAATATTTCTTTTTGAAGAATACCCAAGCTAGGCCTATTTGTTTTATCCGAATTACTCGGCTGCAAATCTTTCAAGACGAGGAGGGATGCATTCCGGCCTGGCTTAAGAGTATGGTCAATGTGTGTTAAAAGTAATATCAAAAGGGGTTGAAAATTCCAAAAAAATTATAGCAAATGGGATATAAGTTACTTTTTTTTGTTTTTGTTCTTCACTGATATCTTATATGTATTTCATTGGATTTAACATGACATAGTACTAATTTATTTTTAAATTTGTTTTAGTATGGCTATTAATTTTTGGATTAAGAATATTTCGTTCCCCAGCAAAAATTTGCGAATTTTCAAAATTTCCCACATATTTAGTTAATTTTTTGACCCTGGTACTGACCAGAAAATGGCGAGCAATTCTAAAAATGGAAAACGGGCTACAATAAATTCCATATGAATTAGAAAATGAGTAAAAAATTATAAAAATAATAGCAAATGGGCTATACATGCCATAGATTTCGAGGCTGACTTGTTTACGCAAGGCTTTGTCAGTGAACACACGATTCTAGCAGCAGTGACTGTTGGATGTCCATCCAACGGCCGACGTGCTTCTTCAATCTCTGATCTTCCTGCTCCAGCCGCCTAAGCTAGCGCCGGCGGGACTGCCTGCTCCCTCCTCTTGTGGCCCACTGTGATGCCGCGCAGGCTTCCCCGGCCCACCCTACTCCCTCCGCTGGCCTGGCCGTACGCAATTAACTGCCTCCTTATTACGTGAAAAAATGATTCCTCCCACTGACATCTGGGGCGCACCGGTTGGGAGGTTGACCCGTGGGCCTACTAAGTTGACACGTACGCAGGGCTTGTTAACTTAGTCAATAAACGATTCTAGCAGCAGTAACCGTTGGATTTGAATCAAATGGTCCTGCTGCTTCTTCAATAGCTGCTCTTCTTGCACCAGCCGCCCAAACCAGCGCCGGGGAGACCGCCTGCTCCTGCCTCCAATGGCCGGTTGTGCTGCCGTTGAGGCCTCATCGCCCCCTACTACTCCCACTGCTAGCCAGGCCGTGCGGTGACGACGGCCTCACACTGCAGCCAAACCAGTGAACCCTCGTACTCCTCTCCGCGTGGGCATCCACTGCTGCGTCTTCCCCAGCTCTGCGTCGGCCCCTTCCCAGGCCTCGTTGTCGTCCACCGCCTTGGTGCTCTTGGCACGGCGTGGTCAACGTGGTCAATGATATTCCATCAGAAGAGTACTGTACGTGGAGAGGCTGACAGCTGGGTCCACGGCCACAACCCAGTTTTTTTGTGATTTGCCAAGTAAGTCGCTTTGTCAGGCCTGTTGGGCTACAAATCTTTCAAGACGAGGAGAGCTTTCATTCGGCTGGCCGAGAAATTGGCCCATCAGTAATGAGAAATGGGTTGTACATTTTTAAAACACATCAAACCGGCAATTAGTTTCAAATATCTTTTTTTTCATTTCGAGATTTAAATTACATTAATTTTTATGCATGGAGAATTTGTTGCATTTTATATTGATATACATTTAGTTTTAAAATCAGTTTGAATGTGAGTCGAAATTTCGGGATTAAAAATAGTTCGGACAGCACCGAAATATGCAAAATTTCGTATAATTTTTTAACCGTGCCACAATATGGGCTGTAATGCTAACAAAAAGAATATGGGCTCCAAAAAACCTTAATAATTAGCAAATGGGCTGTAAATTATTAGAAATAATGGCAGATAGGCTGTATGCTGTTTTCCACATATTTGAGGCTTTCCTAAAAAAAGGTTGACGCACAAGCAGTGACTGTTGGATGGCCATCCAACGGCCGTCGTGCTTCTTTAATCTATGCTCTTCCTGCTCCAGCCGCTAAAACAAGCGCCGGCGGGAATGCCTGCTCCCTCCTCCCCGTGGCCGGCTCTACTGCTGCGCAGCCTCACCGCCCACCGTACTCCCATCGCTGGCCTAGCCATCCCTCTACTCACCCACACCTGCTGTTATTCTTCGGCGACGGCAGACAAACCAGTAAACCCTCGTACAGTCGTACTCCCCTCCGCGTGGGAAACAACTGCCGAATCTTCCCTGCCTCTGTGTTGTTCCCTTCCTAGGCCTCGCCGTCGTCCACCGCCCTGGTGCTCTCGGCGCAGCTTGGTCAACGTGGTCAACGACCTACATGCATCTGAAGTGGATTGTACGTGGAGAGGCCGACAGCTGGGTCCATGGCCGCACGCAAGGAATTGCCTCCTTCTTATGCACAAAATAATGATTCCTCCACCTGGCATCAGGGACCCATCGAAAGGGCCTCTGTATTTCGCGAAAAAAATGTTACCGCCACTGATAGCTCGGACCCACCAGCTATATCTTCGCATGCAAGGAAGTGTCTCCCTATTCCGCATAATAAAAATGAATACTCCCCCTGTTTGCTGGGACCCAGTATAGTGGCAGGCTGACTTGTGGGCCTACTAAGTTGACGGGGACGGAGGGCTTTGTCAACTTAGTCAATATGCACGATTCTAGCTCCAGTGACCGTACGATGTCCATCCAACGGTCGTAGTGCTTCTTCAACCACAGGTCTTCTTGCTCCAGCCGCCCAAACCAGCACCGGTCGTGCCTCGTGCTCCTGCCTCCCATGGCCGGCTGCGATGCGGCGGAGGCCTCACCGCCCCCTACTACTCCCACCATTGGCCAGGCCATCCCTCTACTCACCCACACCCCCTGTTATTCTGCGGCAAATGCAGCCTCACACCTCAGCGAACCAGTGAACCCTCATACTCCTCTACACGTGGGCATCCACTGCCGCGTCTTCCTCGGATCCGTGTCGTCCCCTTCCAAGGCCTCGCCGTCGTCCACCGCCCAAGTGCTCTCGGCGCGGCGTGGTCAACGTGGTCAAGGAACGGCTTCCATCGGACATGGACTGTACATGGAGAGGCTGACAGCTGGGTCCACGGCCGCAGCTAGGAAGTGCCTCCATATTACGTGCAAAATAATTATTCCTCCACCTGACAGCGGGGACCCACCGGACGGGCCACCGTATTTCACGAAAAAAACGTTTCCCCCTGACTGCTGGGACCCACCAGCTACATCTTCGCACGCAAGGAAGTGCCTGACAGTCGGGACCCACCTGGTCGAAGCGTACGTAGCGTTTTCATTTTGGTCGCGAACATGTACGTACATATATACTAGTGGATGTAGAGGCACGCACGTGTCGTAGTAGAGGCGCGCACGTAGCATGTACACGTACGTACAACAGCCAGGGTGCAAGAAAGAAAATACAGCCACGTATGTGTACATACGGGAGGGGTCTCGAACGCCTACTCGCGCATACGTACGGCCAGGGCTCGTGTACATGGCTGGGTCGGAACGGAGAAACAACATCGTCGTCGTGTTCATGGGGAGGCAACAGAATGCGTCGTGTTCATGGGGAGGCAACCGAATGCGTCGTGTTCATGGGGAGGCAACGGAATGCGTCGTGTTCATTGGGAGGCAATGGAACGTGTGGGAGCCAACCGGCTAGGTCGGAACAGAATGTGTGGTCATGTTCATCGGGAGGGCTTGGACGGAATAGGCGATGGAAACGAGGCCTGGCGTACCGCAAAACAGAGGAAACGGACCTCCTACGTTCGGAACAGGGTCCTGTTGATCGGGAGGGGTGTGGCGTACCGCAAAACGGACACGGTCGAAACGGGGGTCCTGTTGTTCGGGAGGGGTGTGTCGTACCGCAAAACGGACGAAATGGACCTCCTATGGTCGAAACGGGGGTCTTGTTGATCGGGAAGGGGTGTGGCGTACCGCAAAACGGATGAAACGGACCTCCTACGGTCGAAACGGGGGTCCTGTTCATCGGGAGGGGTGTGGCGTACTGCAAAACGGGACTCCACGGGATACTGTTCATCTCCACCGTCGACCTCCTCCAGCCTCCACGGGCTCCTGTTCATCCAGCCTCCACCGCGTGCTACTCCACCAGCTACTGTTCAACCACCCCTCCACCATCTACTGTTCATCCAGCCCTCCACACCACGGGGTCCTGTTCAACCACCCCTCCACGGGCACCCCTCCACCGTCTACTGTTCATCCAGCCGTCCACACCACGGGGTCCTGTTCATCCAGAGGCAACGCCACCGCTCATCCAACCCCCCCTCCCCCGCAACGCTCACTGTTTATCCAATCAATCGGCTTCAGTTAGAAGCAATAGCGAAGGAATTGCTCGATCGGGTTCAGTTAACAGCCATCGATCGATCACTCGGGTTCAGTAACGCGTAGCCTGCAGTGCAATCGCTCGGGTTCAGTTAGAGCCCAACGTCATGCTCGGGTTCAGTTAGATCCAACGCCTCGCACACACGTGCGTACGTGTACGAGAGAAACACGCATCGCTCGGCCCCCGACCTCCCACCGTAACCGGGAACTCCCTGAAATTTTCCTCCCCCTCGCTTCTACCATGGTTTTTTCCGTCATGGACGGCCCAAAGAATGTCATGTAGCTGCGTCTCCGGCCCGCCCAGGACGAAAAGCCCATTTTCTATCATGACTTTTTGTCATAGAAGTAGGATCCCACCACATCTATGATGATACCGGGTTTTGTCACAATTATCGTCATAGAAGTGTCATATGTATGACAAAAAAAATTTCGTTCAGCCCAAAATGTCACGGGTGTGTCTTTTTTTGTAGTGCTCATAGTCAGAGGAATATGTATAAGTCATGAAGAAAGCGATAGCAATAAAACTTAATGATCATTATGCTAAACTAATAGATGGGTCTTATCCATCACATCATTCTCCTAATGATGTGATCCCGTTCATCAAATGACAACACATGTCTATGGTCAGGAAACTTAACCATCTTTGATTAACGAGCTAGTCAAGTAGAGGCATACTAGGGACACTTTGTTTTGTCTATGTATTCACACATGTATCAAGTTTCCAGCTGATGCAATTCTAGCATGAATAATAAAAATTTATCATCATATAAGGAAACATAAATAACAACTTTATTATTGCCTCTAGGGCATATTTCCTTCAGGGACAGCCGGAGCCTCTGCTCCTGAGCATGCCCAGCCACTAGAGGGCAGGGCTCTATGCCGCTGCCTAGTGGGCCCCGCCTGATTAGTTAGTACTAATTAGAATTTAGTTAGTTTAATTAGGGTCTAGTTATACTAATGGCCCTATGACATGTAGGCCCTTTCATTTAACCAGATGGTTAAAATAAGTCAAATCTAATCGGTGACACTAATAGGAGGGCCCCACTAGACCCTTTTGACTAGTCAAAGCTGACCAGTCAACTGCTCACTGTGCAGCGTGCTACCTCTTGAGCATGCATTGGTTTTCCCTTCAAGAGGAAAGGGTGATGCAGCAAAGTAGTGTAAGTATTTCCCTTAGTTTTTGAGAACCAAGGTATCAATCCAGTAGGAGACAATGCTCAAGTCACCTAGTACCTACACAAACAATCAAGAACCTTGCAACCAACACGATAAAGGGGTTGTCAATCCCTTTACGACCACTCACAAAAGTGAGATCTGGTAAAGATAATAAGATAAATATTTTTGTTATTTTTTGTATAGATTGGAAAGTAATGATTGCAAAATAGTAAACGAGATGCGATGTAAATAAAAGAGATGCAATACTATAAGAAAGAGACTCGGGGGGCCATAGGTTTCACTAGTGGCTTCTCTCAAGATAGCATGTATTACGGTGGGTGAACAAATTACTGCCGAGGAATTGATAGAAAAGCGCATAGTTGTGAAGATATCTAAGGCAATGATCATGAATATAGGCATCATGTCCGTGTCAAGTAGATCGAAACGATTCTGCATTTACTACTATTACTCCACACATCGACCACTATCAAGCATGCATCTAGAGTATTAAGTTCATAAGAATAGAGTAACGCGTTAAGCAAGATGACATGATGTAGAGGGATAAACTCAAGCAATATGATATAAACCCCATCTTTTTATCCTCGATGGCAACAATACAATACATGCCTTGCTGCCCCTACTGTCACTGGGAAAGGACACCGCAAAATTGAACCCAAAGGTAAGCACTTCTCCATTGCAAGAAAGATCAATCTAGTAGGCCAAACTAAACCGACAATTCGAAGAGACTTGCAAAGATATCAAATCATGCATATAAGAATTCAGAGAAGAACTGTGACGCCCCGAGACCGACGCTCCAGATGCCTTCCATATTCTGTGTGACCGCCGTGTAATATCAAATCATGCATAGACTTTGTTTTACCTCTTGCTCTTCCGCTTCTCTCCGGTGCCATCCTTAGATATCGGGACGAGATCTCTTATAAGTGGAGGAGTGTTGTGACGCCCCGAGACCGGCGCTCCAGACACCTTCCATGTTTTGCGTGACCGTCGTGTGTTTTATTTGTTTGTGGCATTCATCATCGCATCATTCGCATTGCATCTGCACTCTATTGCCTTCATTTTTCAAAAACTTGCTTTCGCTCGTCGTTGCCATTTCTCCCTTTGCCTTCATCACCTCCCCTCGGACCGCTTTGCCTTCGTTGACCGTTCCAGACCAATCTGGTTTTCACTTACCTCTTGACCGTGACTGCCTAACCCCCTTTGTGTGCATGTCCGAAACTTCCCGGACCCAACTCGGGCAGTCATAACCGTTGGATCCGGATCATCCCCAAACATCCCTAAATCATCATCGGTTTCACATTGGACTCTCCTAAGCTATTTATTCTCGACCGTCCGATTTAAAATCGGAGGGACCAAATACCCCTAAACCTAGCCCCACTTGCTATATATAGTCCACCCTTAGTCATTTTGGAAAAACCCTAAAATCTAGGGACTTGTCCCGTCGAGACGCCGCCACCCGCCGCATCTTCATCGGGATCCCCATCACCCCAATCTAGCGCCTCCACTATTTTTCCCCGATCCAATCCACTCCGTCTCCACTCTCTGCCTCCACCGCCCATCCATCCAGCCGCCCATCCCTACAACAGAGCAAGCCGCGGCCACTCCTACACAGCCTCGCGCACGAGCGCCCAAGCCCCTCGATCCAGCCGTCCAGGAGGACGACACCGTGGACACCAGGCACCATCTCCTAGATGCCTCCTCCTTCCCATGCCGTTTCCCTCTGGATCCCTCTCTCTTTCACTCAGTTTCCTCTCTCTCTCACTCTGGTTCACAGGAACGTCACCATGGCCGCCGCGTCCACTTTGTCACCACCGAAGCCCCGCCGACGACCAGCACCCGACGCCGGCAAGTAACAATAGCAACTCCCACATCCCCGACTCTCGAGCACCTCCACCGTCTCCGTCTCAGGACTCGCCAAGGAAAACCCCGTCGCCCTGCCAAGTACCTCGCCAGAGAGCACCTCCATGGAGCCGAGAAGCTCCTGCACGCTGCTTCCGCCCCAGTGCACCATGCCTCTGCCATTTCCTGCTCGCATCCGCCTAATTCCCAGCCCGCCGAAGCCTCACCAAGTCCCTCGCAGCCCGCAGGGACTCGCAGCACCGCCCCCTAGCCAAGTTCCTCTTTTGGAGCCGTTCCTAACCGCTGCTGCCCCTCTTCGTCGAGCCCCACCACCGCCGGGAACGGGCTCCCCGCGCCCTGGATCCGGTCGATCCGAGGTTCCCCATGCCCAAGACATCGCCGCCCTTTTTCCCCGCTCGCCGGAGCTCTGCTCTCGGCCACCAATGCCCTGCTCGCCTCCTCTTCTTGCGCGAGGAGAACGACCTCAGTGCCAAGTCCCTGCACCCGTTGACCAGGCCTCGTGGGCCTCGTCCCTGTCCGGCCAGCCAGCGCCCTCCTCACTGAACTGGGCCTCAGCCCATGGTGACCCACCCTTCCGCTGTTGGCCCAAGTGTTGTTTCGCCCTGCCACTTTTTTCTGTTATGTGAATTTCCTAATTTCCAGAGAAAATAGATTTACGGAAAACCCCCTAAACATCATGCATACAATAACTTCTTAACCATGCATCGGTTTAAAACAAATTATATATGAAAAATGCTTAGGATTTCATCTAGTTTCATAATATCCAACTTTCATCTATGTTTAAAAATGTTTAAATTGATGTTTGTATTAATTTTTGTAAATGTCATGCTAAAATGATTTAATTCATAACTAAATAACCGTAGCTCCAATTTTAATAAACTTTATATGTAAATGGGGTAGAGAAATGCATAGATTAACTTGGTGCACTTTGTTTTACTGTTTAACAACAATAAAATATGCTTTAGGACAGAATCGTACCAAATCTAAAATATGCACATGAGGATTTTTTGGAATTGTTGCTTGTTATTTCCGTCCTCATTTAAATTTGCCTAAATAGTTAGTTTACTTATGCTTCAACCCTTGCCATGTTTAATAACATTTATTATTGTTGGGTGCATAAACGGGAGTGAACTAAATAATTGAATCTGGTGTTTTGTCAGCATGCATCTTGTTACATGTTGAGCTCCACTTAACTTGTAGTTTTGTTTGTGCACTTTGCCATGCCTCTTAAAAATCGGACATGCATCATACTTGATTGTGCATCATGCCATGTTTATGCTTGTGTGTTTACCATGTTGTTTGCTCATTTCCGGTGTTGCTTCTTCTTGTTAGTTCCGATAACGTCGCGTTTGTGAGGATCCGTTCGACTACGTCCGTTTGTCTTCTTCACGGACTCGTTCTTCTTCCTTGTGGGATTTCAGGCAAGATAACCATACCCTCGATATCACTTCTATCTTTGCTTGCTAGTTGTTCGTTCTACCGCTATGTCGTGCTACCTACCACCTTTTATATCATGCCTCCCATATTGCCATGTCAAGCCTCTAACCCACCTTACTAGCAAACCGTTGTTTGGCTATGTTACCGATTTTGCTCAACCCATCTTATAGGGTTGTTAGTTGCAGGTGAAGTTGAAGTTTGTTTCATGTTGGAACATGGATATGTTGGGATATCACTATATCTCTTATTTAGTTAATGCATCTATATACTTGGTAAAGGGTGGAAGGATCGGCCTTTTGCCTGGTGTTTTGTTCCATCTTGCCGCCCTAGTTTCCGTCATACCAGTGTTATGTTCCTTGATTTTGCGTTCCTTACGCGGTTGGGGTTATGGGACCCCCTTGACAGTTCTCTTTGAATAAAACTCCTCCAGCAAGGCCCAACCTTGGTTTTAACATTTGCCTACCTAAGCCTTTTCCCTTGGGTTCTGCAGACCCAAGGGTCATCTTTATTTTAAACCCCCTGGCTAGTGCTCCTCTGAGTGTTGGTCCAACCTGGGCGATGTCCGGCGCCCCCTAGGCAATCCAGGTCTATGGCTCTATGCCAACCCGACGTCTGGCCCATCCGGCGTGCCTTGAGAGCGAGATACATGCGACTCCTATCGGGATTTGTCGGCACATCGGGCGGCTTTGCTGGTCTTGTTTTACCATTGTCGAAATGTCTTGTAACCGGGATTCCGAGACTGATCGGGTCTTTCCGGGAGAAGGAATATCCTTCGTTGACCATGAGAGCTTGTGATGGGCTAAGTTGGGACACCCATGGAGGATATATACTTTCGAGAGTTGTGCCCGCGGTTATGTGGCAGATGGGAATTTGTTAATATTCGGTTGTAGATAACTTGACACTTGACTTAATTAAAATGAATCAACCGCGTTTGTAGCCGTGATGGTCTCTTTTCGGCGGAGTCTGGGAAGTGAACACGGTCTTGGGTTATGTTTGAACGTAAGTAGTTTCAGGATCACTTCTTGATCACTTATAGCTTTTCGACCATTGCGTAGCTTCTCATCTTACTCATGCGTATGTTAGCCACCATATTTGCTTAGCGCTTGCTGTAGCTCCAACTCATTACCTTATCCTACCCATAAGCTTAAATAGTCTTGATCTTGAGGGTGTGAGATTGCTGAGTCCTCGTGGCTCATGGATACTTCCAAACAAATGCATGTGCCGATGATACCAGGGTAGGTGATGCCACCGAACTCAAGTGGGAGTTCGACGAGGACCTTGGTCGTTACTATGTTTCGTTTCCTGATGATCAGTAGTGGAGCCCAATTGGGACGATCAGGGATCTAGCATTTGGGGTTGTCTTATTTTATTTTCGTTCCATAGTCGGACCTTGATTGTACTCTGGATGATGTATGTTTACTTGTTATTTGTGTGAAGTGGCGATTGTAAGCCACTCCTTATCCCTTTCTTATTCAGTACATGGGATTGTGTGAAGATTACCCCTCTTGCGATAAAACCACCATGCGGTTATGCCTCTAAGTCGTGCCTCGGCACGTGGGAGATATAGCCGCATCATGGGCGTTACAAGTTGGTAATCAGAGCCATCCCCGACTTAGGAGCCCCCTGCAAGATCGAATCGCTAACGTTGTTGAGTCTAGAACAAAAATGTTTTGAGTCTTAGGATTATATCTATCGGAGAGTAGGATTCTTTTTACTCCTTAGTCCATTTGTCGCTCTGGTGAGGTCTCCTAACCTAGATGTTTTTACTTTCCTCTCCTCAAATTTCACAAAAAAAAAATTAGGAGCATGCGGGTATCTTGGGATCATTCCGATATTCTTGTGACGAGAACATTGTTCTTGGTGCATCCTGACAGTTAGGGGTTGTGGCAGTGTCCCAGGGAGTTGAGCTCCGAGGTGTTGTTGTCACAATTTTATCGTTGCAGCTCTAGAATACCTGAGTTCGCCGACATCAAAAATCTCTTTTATGCAGTTAGTGGTGAGATAACCTCGATGCCACCCAGTACCGGGGCGGGAGTTTGTGAGTATTTCCATAACTCGTATAATGGATGCTTTTCAAAGGTTGAGGTACACGATTTTCGGAGTTTTCTTGGTTATGTGTTAACGGATGGATACAACTGGATGTAGGGATTGTTAGTTTGGGTGAGATATTATGCTTCCGATGTATCCCCAACACCAGATTGTATAACCAGAAAGTTTCGGGAGTTTATAGGTGGGAATTCAAGTAGCTCCTAGGATATCTTTCCGATAGACGCATGATATGAGATTGGGGTTCGATGTCTAGTGGTCTGTCTATCCACGGTTTGTTTTACAGTGGTCTCATTGTGTCTTAAAGAGTCCATGGCTATGCTAACTCGGGGACGCTTGTATGTCATGTGCACTACCTTGTACATGATGGTGATGTACGATCGAGCCCGTGTGGGCCCCACCACAAAAAATTCGAACAAAATCTCTATCATATGTTTGTTCTGGCTTATTCTGCAAGCCAATCCTTTGTTTTCTTTTGAGTTGTGGTATTTGAGTTGCTTCAATGTCAAGTGCTGATTCCATACCTTCCCTAAGTAGTGTTCTCATATATCTATGTGGATGCTAATCTTTCTTGTTTATCGAGATTGTCATGTCAATTCTTTTTCAACCAGCGTGCTTCTCTTCAAGTGGATCCGATCATTTCAACACCCGCAAGATTAATTCTAAGTTTTCTCAACGGTATTTGTTTCATCCGTCCCAAGTTGTCTTTGTTTTTCCCGCCCTCCCACCCTTTTTCTTCAAGGACTAAGATTTCTTAATCAAGTATCCTTTTATTGATGGGAAGCCTCTCCATTCTTTTCCGTCAATGTTCTTATCCGGTGATTCTCAGGAAGATACTAAGGAAGCTTGAAGTTCATCATTTTTCATTCTTTTTCTTTTCCGGTGGATTCAATTCAAGCTTTCGGTGTTGATCATATCTCTTTCCTTATTTCAAATGCTTTCTCATTCCGGTGCACCAATTAATTATTCACCTCAAGCTATTCATTTGTTCTGGAGTGCTGACGATATCTCGAAAGATTCACGATTCAATTCTTAATCCATTCAACCTATTTCAAGATTGTTATCTCATTCAAGCTAGTTAATTCAACCCGTGCAATCTCTCTTTTCAAGTAATCTTTTCAATGGTATTTCTTTTGAGTGGGCCCTAACCCACATGTCTTTTCCCAGGATATTACCTGACACTTCTATTTTCCCGGAGTTATTCTCAAATTATTTTGAAGTTTGATGTAAGAATGAATTTCATCAGTCAGATGCTTTTCCAAGATTGATTTCAATTATTTTCAATGTTGGCTCAACCTCTTTGCTTTTCATTCTCCCGGAGTATTTCAACAATTTTTGGTGGTGTTTCTCGTCATCATTCTCAACATTTGAAGACCAAAGAAGAGTTTCTCTTAAATCTTGGTCCGTTCTCTTGAAGATTCATGGTTCTAGCTTCATGTCATCCTCCCAAATTGTCCCGATCATCATGAATTATTGTCACCCATTCGAAGCAATCCAGGAGTCTTTTAAGTTTGATTCTCCTGAGCCCTTCATCTCAGAATTATTCTTTCACAACATTTATCTCTCTTTCCCCAATCTTACCGGTGCATCATTCAAGTATTCTCTAATGAGCTCGTGATCTCTACATTCACTTGTATCTAAATTCTCTCAAGTATCTTCGCTCTTTTCTAATTCTTCCCGGCGAGTCGTTCTCTTTTCTTCAATTGTTTTCAATTCTTATGGCGGTTTGTTCAAGATTCCTCTTCCTATGTTCTCACATTAATTCATCGTTCTCTCTAAATCCTACCGGTGTTTCGTTGAAGACTTTCTCATGTTTAAGCTATATCTCTCCTAATCCTTTCTACGAGAATAAGTAGTATGCCAAATCCATTACTTGTCATCAATTTAAATTGGTGAAGGATATGCATAACATAATTCTGATTATTGTTTCATCCAAGTGATCTAGTTTCTTCTTTCCAGAGTTATTCATCATGTCACATTTCTTGGCTTGAGATGCTTCATCTTTTCTTTTCTGAAGTTCCAAGTTTTCCGCATTATCTCGTCGCAAAGCTCCATCTAAATCATCGCAAGGTTTCTCCTCGTGTTCTCAACTTCTCTTTCTTTTTATCATCCTTTTCTTACCAGAGTTCTTCATGGAGGCTCTACATGGTGGTTCGTCAAGCATTCTTTTCTTTCTTCAATTGTTCTTCAAGATTTCTCTCGAAGTTAAGTTCCGCCAAGCTATACTCTAAAATAAACATGGTGTTCAACACATGTCTTGTTTTGAGGAGTTCAAGCATTCTTCATCTTGCATTCCGAAGTGAAATTCTTTCTCTCTTATCTTGTGAGGTGGTGTTATGTCACTCTTGACAATTTCCCTTCGTGTTTCATGATTCACAAGTTGTCCGGAATGACATATTTTAAACCCATCATTTTCAATTCGTTCCTGAGATCCTTTCCAACCCATCAATCTCTTCATTGGAGTTATCTTGGGTTATATTTCACCTAAAGCTTCCCCTAAGGATTGTTGATATTTATGGTGCTTATAAATGACCCAAGTTCTTTATTAATCCTCCCGGTGAAATAAGTTTCTCGTCTCCTGGTTGATATCAATCCAATCTATTGTTTCTGTAGATGCAGAATTTCGCCTCTATTTTGAGAAAAAAATTGCACAAGCCCACTATAAGCTTATTCGTTTCGTTGTTGGTTTTCCAACAATTTCGTTATAACCTTCTCGGAAGGGTGCTTTCCAAGATCATTTGTGGCAGAAGTTGCCTTTTTCTTCTCCATTCTTTATTCCAATGATCTATCCTCTATTCTTTTCTTCCAGAAGCATTGTGATGTTGCACTTTTCGACCCATCATCCCATTTTTGTCAAAGATCATATTCTTTCCTTTGCTTATCCATTCAACCAGAGTGCTGTCTGAAATATTTCTTACCCCTTGTGCCATTCTTTTAATAGTTCCAGAGGCAGTGTGTTGTGGATTTCATCAAGTATCCTCTCATCTTATAAAGTTCATGTTCAATTCCTTCCATTTACAGTCGGAGTGTTGTCCAAATTATATCATTCTTATTCCTTCTCTATCTTGTTTTAACCGAAGTGTTGTCGTAATTGATCTTTATCGTTCCTTGTGCATCTCATTTCAACCGGAGTGCCTCATGTACTTCTTGTCCATTGTTCTTGTCATTCATAGCTTTGCAAACTCCAAGGTTCACATGGTGTTCCTTGTTTCTCTTTTTCTACTGGTGTGATTTCATATTCTTTTTGGTCCGTTAAGCTCTTGTTTCATGTCCTTCAACCTACAAGGTTCTCGCAATGTTCCTTGTTCCTCTTTTATAAAGGAGTGTTTTCAACTTCTTGCATCTTTGTTGGAGTCCTTCTTTCAATTTGTTTAGCCTCTCAAGGTTCGTTGGTTTCACTCTTTTGTCAAAGAAGCAACTTTGTTTTACCTCTTGCTCTTCCGCTTCTCTCCGGTGCCATCCTTAGATATCGGGACGAGATCTCTTATAAGTGGAGGAGTGTTGTGACGCCCCGAGACCGGCGCTCCAGACACCTTCCATGTTTTGCGTGACCGTCGTGTGTTTTATTTGTTTGTGGCATTCATCATCGCATCATTCGCATTGCATCTGCACTCTATTGCCTTCATTTTTTGAAAACTTGCTTTCGCTCGTCGCTGCCATTTCTCCCTTTGCTTTCATCACCTCCCCTCGGACCGCTTTGCCTTCGTTGACCGTTCCAGACCAATCTGGTTTTCACTTCCCTCTTAACCGTGACTGCCTAACCCCCTTTGTGTGCATGTCCGAAACTTCCCGGACCCAACTCGGGCAGTCATAACCGTTGGATCCGGATCATCCCCAAACATCCCTAAATCATCATCGGTTTCACGTTGGACTCTCCTAAGCTATTTATTCTCGACCGTCCGATTTAAAATCGGAGGGACCAAATACCCCTAAACCTAGCCCCACTTGCTATATATAGTCCACCCTTAGTCATTTTGGAAAAACCCTAAAATCTAGGGACTTGTCCCGTCGAGACGCCGCAACCCGCCGCATCTTCATCGGGATCCCCATCACCCCAACCTAGCACCTCCAGTATTTTCCCCGATCCAATCCACTCCGCCTCCACTCTCTGCCTCCACCGCCCATCCATCCAGCCGCCCATCCCTACAACAAAGCAAGCCGCGGCCGCTCCTACACAGCCTCGCGCACGAGCGCCCAAGCCCCTCGATCCAGTCGTCCAGGAGGACGACACCATGGACACCAGGCACGATCTCCCAGATGCCTCCTCCTTCCCATGTCGTTTCCCTCTGGATCCCTCTCTCTTTCACTCAGTTTCCTCTCTCTCTCACTCTGGTTCACAGGAACGTCGCCATGATCGCCGCGTCCACTTTGTCACCACCGAAGCCCCGCCGAAGACCAGCACCCAATGCCGGCAAGTACCAACAGCAACTCCCACATCCCCGACTCTCGAGCACCTTCACCATCTCCGTCTCAGGACCCGCCATGGAAAACCCCGTCGCCCTGCCAAGTACCTCGCGAGAGAGCACCTCCATGGAGCCGAGGAGCTCCTGCACGCTGCTTCCGCCCCAGTGCACCATGCCTCTGCCATTTCCTGCTCGCATCCGCCTGATTCCCAGCCCGCCGAAGCCTCGCCAACTCCCTCGCAGCCCGCAGGGACTCGCAACACCGCCCCCTAGCCAAGTTCCTCTTTTGGAGCCGTTCCTAACCGCTGCTGCCCCTCTTCGTCGAGCCCCACCACCGCCGGGAACGGGCTCCCCGCGCCCTAGATCCGGTCGATCCTAGGTTCCCCATGCCCGGAACTAGCTTTCGCTCCGAATGACAAGAACAATGGACAAGAAGTACATGAGGCACTCTGGTTGAAATGAGATGCACAAGGAACGATAAAGATCAATTACGACAACACTCCGGTTAAAACAAGATAGGGAAGGAATAAGAATGATATAATTTGGACAACACTCCGACTGTAAATGGAAGGAATTGAACATGAACTTTATAAGATGAGAGGATACTTGATGAAATCCACACTTTGACTCTCCTAAGCTATTTATTCGGTTTCTCGTTTGGTTCCCCATGTCCGGATCATCCCCAAACATCCCTAAATCATCATCGGTTTCTCGTTGGACTCTCCTAAGCTATTTATTCCCGACCGTCCGATTTAAAATTGGAGGGACCCAATACCCCTAAACCTAGCCCCATTTTCTATATATAGTCCACCCTTAGTAATTTTGGACAAACCCTAAAATCTAGGGACTTGTCCCGTCGAGCCGCCGCCACCCGCCGCATCTTCATCGGGATCCCCATCACCCCAATCCAGTGCCTCCACTATTTTTGCCCGATCCAATCCCCTCCGTGTCCACTCTCTGCCTCCACCGCACATCCATCCAGCCGCCCGTCCCCGCAACAGAGCAAGCCATGGCCACTCCTACACAGCCTCACGCACAAGCGCCCAAGCCCCTCGATCCAGTCGTCCAGGAGGACGCCGCCGTGGACACCAGACACCATCTCCCCGATGCCTCCTCCTTCCCATGTCGTTTCACTCTGGATCCCTCTCTCTTTCACTCAGTTTCCTCTCTCTCACTCACTCTGGTTCACAGGAATGTTGCCATGGCCGCCGCGTCGACTTTGTCACCACCGAATCCCCACCGACGACAAACACCCGATGCCAGCAAGCAGCAACAGCAGCTCCCGCATCCCCGACTCCCGAGCACCTCCACCGTTGTCGTCTTAGGACCCGCCATGGAAAACCTCGTCGCCCCTCCAAGTACCTCACCGGAGAGCACCTCCATGTAGCCGAGGAGCTCCTGCATGCTGCCTCCGCCCCGATGCACCTTGCCTCTGCCGTTTCCTGCTCTCGTTTGCCTGATTCCCAGCACGCAAAAGGCTCGCCAAGTCCCTCGCGGCCCGCAGGGACCCGCAGCGCCGCCCCCTCGACAAGTTCCACTCGTGGAGCTGTTCCTGACCGCTCCTACCCTTCTTTGTCGACCCCAGCCGCCGCTGGGAACGGGCTCCCTGCGCATTGGATCCGGTCGATCCGAGCTTCCCCGTGCCAAAGACCTTGCTGCCCTTTTTCCCCGCTCACCAGAGCTCTGCTCTCGGCCACCGGCGCCCTGCTCGCCCCCTCTCCTTGCGCGAGGAGAATGACCGCAGCGCCAAGTCGTGTGCCCGTTGACCCGGCCTCGTGGGCCTCGTCCCTGTCCGGCCAGCCAGCGCCCTCCTCACTGAACTGGGCCTTAGCCCATGGTGAGCCACCCTTCCGCTGTTGGCCCAAGTGTTGTTTCGGCCTGCCATGTTTTTTTTTTCTGTTATGTGAATTTCCTAATTTCCAGAGAAAATAGATTTACAGAAAACCCCCTAAACATCATGCATATAATGACTTCTTAACCATGCATCGGTTTAAAACAAATTATATATGAAAAATGCTTAGAATTTGATCTAGCTTCATAATATCCAACTTTCATCTATGTTTAAAAATGTTTAAATTGATGTTTGTATTAATTTGCATAAATGTCATGCTAAAATGATTTAATTCATAACTAAATAACCGTAGCTCCAATTTTAATAAACTTTATATGTAAATGGGGTAGAAAAATGCATATGTTAACTTGGTGCACTTTGTTTTACTATTTAACAACAATAAAATTTGCTTTAGGACAGAACAGTACCAAATCTAAAATATGCACATGAGGATTTTCCGGAATTGTTGCTTGTTATTTCCGGCCTCATTTAAATTTGCCTAAATAGTTAGTTTACTAATGCTTCATCCCTTGCCATGTTTAATAACATTTAGTATTGTTGGGTGCATAAACGGGAGTGAACTAAATAATTGAATCTGGTGTTTCGTCAACATGCATCTTGTTACATGTTGAGCTCCACTTAACTTGTAGTTTTGTTTGTGCACTTTGTCATGCCTCTTTAAAACCGAACATGCATCATACTTGATTGTGCATCATGCCATGTTTATGCTTGTGTGTTTACCATGTTTTTTGGTCCTTTCCGGTGTTGCTTCTTCTTGTTAGTTCCGGTAATGTCGCGTTTTTGAGGATCCGTTTGACTACATCCGTTTGTCTTCTTCATGTACTCGTTCTTCTTCCTTGCAGGATTTCAGGCAAGATGACCATACCCTCGATATCACTTCTATCTTTGCTTGCTAGTTGTTTGTTCTGCCGCTATGTCGTGCTACCTACCACTTGTTATATCATACCTCCCATATTGCCATGTCAAGCCTCTAACCAACCTTCCTAGCCCATCTTATAGCGTTGTTAGTTGCAGGTGAAGTTGAAGTTTGTTTCATGTTGGAACATGGATATGTGGGATATCACTATATCTCTTATTTAATTAATGCATCTATATGCTTGGTAAAGGGTGGAAGGCTCGGCCTTTTGCCTGGTGTTTTGTTCCACTCTTGTCGCCCTAGTTTCCGTCATACCGGTGTTATGTTCCTTGATTTTGCGTTCCTTACGTGGTTGGGGTTATGGGACCCCCCTTGACAGTTCGCTTTGAATAAAACTCCTCCAGCAAGGCCCAACCTTGGTTTTAACATTTACCTACCTAAGCCTTTTCCCTTGGGTTCTGTAGACCAAGGGTCATCTTTATTTTAAACCCCTGGGCCAGTCCTCCTGTAAGTGTTGGTCCAACCTAGGCAATGTCCGGCGCCCCTAGGCAATCAAGGTCTATGCCAACCCGACGTCTGGCCCATCCGGTGTGCCCTGAGAACGAGAGACGTGCGACTCCTCTCGGGATTTCTCGGCACATAGGGCGGCTTTGCTGGTCTTGTTGTACCATTGTCGAAATGTCTTATAACTGGGATTCCGAGACTGATCGGGTCTTTCTGGGAGATGGATATCCTTCGTTGACCATGAGAGCTTGTGATGGGCTAAGATGGGACACCCCTGCAGGGTATAAACTTTCGAGAGCCGTGCCCGCAGTTATGTGGCAGATGGGAATTTGTTAATATCCGATTGTAGATAACTTGACGCTTGACTTAATTAAAATGAATCAACCGCGTGTGTAGCCATGATGGTCTCTTTTCGGCGGAGTCCGGGAAGGGAACATGGTCTTGGGTTATGTTTGAACGTAAGTAGTTTCAGGATCACTTCTTGATGACATATAGCTTTTCGACCATTGCGTAGCTTCTCATATTACTCTTATATGCGTATGTTAGCCACCATATTTGCTTAGCGCTTGCTGCAGCTCCACCTCATTACCTTATCGTACCCATAAGCTTAAATAGTCTTGATCTCGCGGGTGTGAGATTGCTGAGTCCTCGTGGCTCACGGATACTTCCAAACAGATGCAGGTGCCGATGATACCAGTGCAGGTGATGCTACCAAACTCAAGTGGGATCTCGATGAGGACCTTGGTCGTTACTATGTTTCGTTTCCTGATGATCAGTAGTGGAGCCCAGTTGGGACGATCGGGGCTCTAGCGTTTGGGGTTGTCTTCTTTTATTTTGGTTCCGTAGTCGGACCTTGATTGTACTCTCGATGATGTATGTTTACTTGTTATTTGTGTGAAGTGGCGATTGTACTCCTTACCCCTTTCTTATTTGGTACAAGGGATTGTGTGAAGATTACCCCTCTTGCGACAAAACCACCATGCGGTTATGCCTCTAAGTCATGCCTCAACACGTGGGAGATATAGCCGCATCGTGGGCGTTACAAGAACCAAATAATATTCATAGATAATCAAGTTCATAATTCCACAATTCATCGGATCTCGGGAAACACACTGCAAAATAGTATTACATCGAATAGATCTCCAAGAACATCAAGGAGAACTTTGTATTGAAGATCAAAGAGAGAGAAGAAGCCATCTAGCTAATAACTATGGACCTGAAGGTTTGTGGTAAACTACTCACGCTTCATCAGAGAGGCTATGGTGTTGATGTAGAAGCCCTCCGTGATTGATTCACTTCCGACAGATCACCAGAAAAGGCCCCAAGATGGGATCTCACGGGTACAGAAGGTTGCGGCGGTGGAAAAGTGGTTTCATGGCTCCCCATGATGTTTCTAGGATATAAGAGTATATATAGGCGAAAGAAGTACGTCGGTGGAGCTTCGTGGGGCCCACAAGGGTGGGGGCGCCCCTACCCCCTAGGCACGCCCTCCTGCCTCATGGCCACCTCGCGGAGTTCCAGACTTCAACTCCAAGTCTTCTAGATTGCTTTTGGTCCAGGAAAGATCATCGCGAAGGTTTCATTCTGTCTGGATTCCGTTTGGTATTCCTTTTCTCCGAAACTCTAAAATAGGCAAAAAAAACCAGAAACTGGCACTGGGCCTCCGGTTAATAGGTTAGTCCCAAAAATAATATAAAAGAGCACATTAAAGCCCATTAAACATCCAAAACAGATAATATAATAGCATGGAACAATCAAAAATTATAGATATGTTGGAGACGTATCACAACGCAGTTGACTGGCCCTACATGTCAGCCTCCGTGCACTTTGCTGGGTACACTTCTGTGTACCCGTTGCAATTTAATATTTTATTTTTAAATAAATAATAATTCTAGAAATTCTAGAGTTCATAGTACTTTACTAGTGTTCATAGTAGCCCCTGGGTATTTGATACTGGTTCAGTTGCTATGATTAGTAACTTGAGACACGAGTTATAAAATGAACAGAGACTAGTTGAGGGCGAGGTGACGATGTGTGTTGGAAGTAATTCCAAGTTTGATGCTCGTGGCGGGTATCGTTATTTTCATACATTCACAAATGATTTGAGCATATATGAGTATATATACTTAATGAAACACAAGTCTGAAATGTTTGAAAAGTTCAAAGAATTTCAGAGTGAAGTGGAGAATCATCATAACAAGAAAATAAAGTTTCTACGATCTGATCACGGAGATGAAATATTTGAATTACGAGTTTGGCCTTCAGTTGAAACAATGTCCAATAGTTTCACAACTCACGCCACCAGGAACACCATATCGTAATGGTGTGTCCGAAGGTCATAACCATACTTTATTAGATATGGTGCGATATATGATGTCTCTTACCGATTTACCACTATCATTTTGGGGTTATGCATTAGAGACAGCTGCATTCACGTTAAATAGGGCATCGTCTAAAAATCCGTTGAGATGATACCGTACGAACTGTGGTTTAGCAAGAAACCTAAGCTGTCATTTCTTAAAGTTTGGGGTTGCAATGCTTATGTGATAAAGTTTCAGCCTGATAAGCACAAACCCAGATCAAAGAAGTGTGTCTTCATAGGATACCCAAAAGAAACTATTGGGTACACATTCTATCACAGATCCGAAGGCAAGATCTTTGTTGCTCAAAATTGATCCTTTCTAGAGAAGGAGTTTCTTTCGAAAGAAGTGAGTGGGAGGAAATGAGGTAATTGTAACTTCTCCCGAATTGGAAAGTAGATCATCACAGAAATCAGTTCCAGTGATGCCTACACCAATTAGTGAGGAAATTAATGATGATGATCATGAAACTTTGGATCAAGTTACTACCGAACCTCGTAGGTCAACCAGAGTACGTTCCACACCAGAGTGGTATGGTAATCCTATTCTGGAGGTCATGTTACTTGACCATGACGAAGCTACGAACTATGAGGAAGCGATGATGAGCCCAGATTCCACAAAATGGCTTGAGGCCATGAAATCTGAGATGGGATCCATGTATAAAGAACAAAGTATGGACTTTGATTGACTTGCTCGATGATCGGCGATCCATTAAGATTAAATGGATCTTCAAGAGGAAGACGGACACTGATAGTAGTGTTACTATCTACAAAGCTTGAATTGTCACAAAAAAGTTTTTGACAAGTTCAAGGTGTTGACTACGATGAGATTTTCTCACTCGTATCGATGCTTAAAAGTCTATCCGAATCATGTTAGTAGTTGCCGCATTTTATGAAATCTGTCAAATGGATATCAAAACTACATTCCTTAATGGATTTATTAAAAAAGGTTGTATATGATGCAACCAGCAGGTTTTGTCAATCCTAAAGGTGTTAACAAAGTGTGCAAGCTCCAGCGATCTATCTATGGACTGGTGCAAGCATCTCGGAGTTGGAATATACACTTTGATGAGTTGATCAAAGCATACAGTTTTATACAGACTTGCGGTGAAGCCTCTATTTACAAGAAAGTGAGTGGGAACACTATAGCCTTTCTAATAAGTATATGTGAATGACATATTGTTGATCAGAAATGATGTAGAATTTTTTGGAAAGCATAAAGGAGAATTTGAAAGGAGTTTTTCAAAGAAAGAATTACCTGTAAAGCTACTTACATATTGGGCATCAAGATCTATAAAGATAGATCAAGACGTTTGATAAGACTTTCGATGAGTACATACCTTGATAAGATTTTGAAGGAGTTCAAAACGGATCAGTCAAAGAAGGAGTTCTTGCCTGAGTTGTAAGGTGTGAAATAGAGTAAAGTCTCAAAACCCGGCCATGGCATAAAATAGAAAGAGAATGAAAAGTCATTCCCTATGCCTCAGTCATAGGTTCTATACCAGATCTATTGTATACCTTAGCATCATTTTGGCAAGGGAGTACAATAGTGATCTTGGAGTAGATCACTGGACAATGGTCAAAATTATCCTTAGAGGACTAAGGAAATATGTGACACTCCAAAAAAAATTTGATTTGGTTTTTATCAAATTCTTTATTGGATTTGAAGGAGCCTATTTCAAATTTTTATTAAAAACCTCTCCTTCTCAAAACTTTTATGACAAATATTTTTGGTGCTCTTATCAACCTTGATTTTTGGTCTTGAGAGCTTTTCATTTTGTCTTGACTCAACACAAATTTATTTTTGAAAGTTCTTGAAACTCCTTCTATTAAAAAGAAACCCTAGGGGTTATGGGTTTATTCTTTTCCCATTCAAAAATTTCTCTTTTGCCATGTCACATGTTGATATCTTCTTCCAAATCCACCTCCCTACTTTGGTTCAAGTCAATTATCCAACTCCAGCAAGTTCCAACCCATTTTTTATTTTTATTCTATTTATTTTATCCTCAAAACAATGTCTGTCATTTATTTTGGGCCTAGGTGACTTACAAAGGAACTACAAGTTTCCTTTTGAGTTTTCGTCCCAAACAAACTCCTCTAGCTAGTCCTTAGCACCCTCAACCAAGATCCATCTATATCCATTGGCCCACAGTTCAAAATTTTCAAAATATGTTTGCTGCAAGTTTGGACCTGATTTGCAAATTTTGATGAAATTCATTGTTTTTCTTCTCCAAAAATTCTGAGATAAATCAGGCAGCCCCCAGATGCATTGAGAGGTCACCTCAACAAAGATCAACACCAGAAAAAAAATTCCACATGCCAAAAACATTTCATCGAACACTTAGCATGCACTGTTTTTGTCAAAATTTAGAAAAGTTCAGGTTTCAGTGTCTGGGTTCAGTCGACGGTGTCGTTTCTTCAGAGCGCAGCGTCAATCTCGCCAGTGCTCGCACTGGCCTCTTGCGCACTACTCCTACTCCTTATCCAGAGCGCAGCAAGGTCGCTTGGCCGGGCGCAAGTGTTGGTGGCAACATGGCACCTCGTCGCCGGCGTCTTCTGCGGTGGCAGAACCACCCGTGGCGGTCGACAGGGGGCCATCCCTGCCTATCAGCACCGACAAGCACCGCCCAAGCCACCTGGAGCCTCCGCGTGTCCACCCCCTCCCCTGTGCATGCTGCAACACAGTCACTGCAGCCAGAGAGGCGCAGAGCGTGCTCTCTACCGCCGACAAGCCCCGTGAAGCCGTTCCGTCGGGGACTTGGAGTACCACCCAAGTCAGGCCAAGTTTAACCCTTGAACGGAACCAGTAGACCATTGCGATGATGCCTAACCCCCTAATCCACCTGACCGACCACTGCCTCACCGTAATCATCGCCGGAGTTATCCCGTTCTCGGGCACCACCTCGGACCGGCTATAGAAGGAGCCCTCGAGCTCGTTCTCAACTAAGCATCACCCCTCCACCTCACCAAAGCCATGCCCAGCCACTAGGAGGACCTCGAGGAGGTCTTCTTCTCCGTCTCCGGCCGCCCCGATCTGCTTCGGGCTCCGGCACGATTCGCTCCGGTGAGGGCATCCCCGCCTCCCAAATCTTGCCAGTAGCCTGCTAGTGCACTCAATCATCTAACCCGATCCTCAATTTGACGTCTGCAGCTTCCCCTGACAAGATCCACCACCTCCCGAACCGTTGTCCGTCAGAGCTAAGGCCACCACCGACATGGTGCTCGCCGACGGCCAACTCCACCACCCTCATGTGCGGAAGAGCTCCGTGAACACGTAGGTACCCTCCGATCCCCCTTCCTCGCCGTGGATCAACACCGGCGACCACTGCGAGCTTCGGGCGCCGGCGTACTCTGTTTTTCTTTTCAAATATTTGAACCTGACAGGTGGTACCCCCACGTCAGCCTCTATGCTGTTTATTCGAACCGTTTTCTGAAAATGCCTTCGGGCAAAATACGCCTCCCCTCTGGGCTGGCGTATTTATAACTAAAACGTTTTCTATTTTTATAATCTAGCCCCTGGAAACTTTCTGTTTCATTACAGAAAAGTCCCTAGACAAAAACCCTTATAACTTTTTAACAAAAGACGATTTTGACTTGATTCTTTTTCTGTCATCTTTATTTTTCTGTCTAGTTTTTTGTCATATTTATTTGAAAAAAATTTGGGATAACTTTTATACACACACGGTATTTACGTTAGTATGCGACTTTCTTTATACCGTAGATACCGGAGGAGGTGACGGAACCGCGAACTTCACCGAGCTAGACTCCGACTACTCCGAACCAGGCATGCATGTTTGAACCTTTTATATGATGAGTGTTTTGCATGTTTGCTTGAGTAGTTTTCTCATGGCATGTTTATATAAGCATTTTGTGAATGTTATATTGCATGCAAGGTTAGCTACAGGTGAGCTTCGAAGTTGATATGTTCGTATGATGATAAGATAACCTGATCATGTGGTGGCATGATAGGTTGTAAGCTGGTATTGTTGAAGCATGCCAGTCTTACGTCAACCGCGTAACTCCAGTGTTAACGTCGAACAAGTTTTGTTCCCGTTCGTCCCCGTCCGTGCCACCACATGCTTTCTGCAAAGAATGCGGTTTAGTAAGTTGCAAAACTCTCTCCTTGTACACACCAAATAGAGGGGCCGTGATGAGGGTTCCATGGCCCTGGATTAAAGCCCGTCATCCGGTCAGGGGGCATGGGTGTTTCCGGTTGGGACCGAGAGGGGGGCACCCCTTAGAGCCCGCGAATATAAATTTGATCCCATGCTATTCGAGGTTGTAGCCTCCCCGTCTCAAAGTTTTTCTTGAACGTTGCCTAGGGTGACCCCTGGCAGCAGAATGTGGAGTGGGTGTGTACTGGTCGGATGTGTTTCTTCTAAAACACCATAAACGGAACTAGTGCTTGTGACTACTGAAATCTGTTGGCTGTGGTTAAAAAGTACAAACTCTGCAGAGTCAAAACCATTCGAATTTGCATGACCACAATCAAGGACTTGGACATCATCTCAATGTCAGAGTCAGTATCAGTATCGATCTCGGTATCAACACCACTGTCAGTCTCCGGAGGTAAAAGCAGGACAATCGAGAGTGGTAAACCGGTTGAACGTCATTCCTGTGAATGGGCCAACCAATTGATTATTATGTGCTGAGTATTTCCTTGAGATGATTTAAATTTATGAACTAGTTGAATATGAATGATGAAATATAAGCCCTTTATGTGATGTCGCTCAGACGTCCAACTGTGGCACTCTTGTTATTTACTTTCGATATAAGCCCTTTATGTGATGTCGCTCAGACGTCCGACTGTGGCACTCTTGTTATTTACTGTCGATATAAGCCCTTTATGTGATGTCGCTCAGACGTCTGACTGTGGCATTATTGTTATTTAGTTTTGATATAAGCCCTTTATGTGATGTCGCTCAGACGTCCAACTGTGGCATTATTGTTATTTACTTTTGATATAAGCCCTTTATGTGATGTCGCTCAGACATCCGACTGTGGCATTATTGTTATTTGCTTTTGATATAAGCCCTTTATGTGGTGTCGCCCCGACGCCCGACTGTGGCAATGTCTAATTTTATTTTTACCTTTCGAGGCGTCGCTTCAGACACCCGATCGGTCTTCAGTTATTTTTAATGGGATTTCGGGAGGACTACCGCCTGACTTCCTTTTATTTATCGTGCAGTGCAAAATTTATTATTTGATTGTGCATACTAACCTGCTGATGTGCATCATGTTTACATTTGTTATATATTATGTCCACACTGTCTTGCGAGTACATTCAAAGTACTCACCTGCCTGTTGATTTGGCCAGATGTTGACGAAGGCGATCTTATGGATGAAGAGTTCGATAGCGAGTCTGATGCCTAGAGGAGTCCCAGTCAGTCTCGTGCAATCCTGGAATTGGTCACTTGTGTTATACACGCTTCTGCTACCCAAATAAAATCATCGAGCCTCACTCCGACGCTTGATGAGTTATAAGGTACAGGAGTCATGTCACCCACTTCACTGTGACATATCCACCACCACTTTTATTACGAGTCAGTAGTTATGCCGCCATTCCCTTGTGTCATATCCACCTTTATGTATAATATCGGCATGCTTTTAATAAATTGTTGAGCATCCTCAGCTCAACCTTGTATAATAATTAGTACTGCTGGACTTCTATATCAAGGTTTTGTCTGCCAGTAAGAAGAATTCTTCTAGACTGGTCAATACAAGGGTCGGCTTTTCGGTAAATGTTTTATTGGAAAACCGGTCCCGACAAACTTGGTATTAGAGCCAGGCTGACTGTAGGAAGCCACTAGGTGCGTTCACTAATCGGTTATTAGCGTATTAAGTGCTAATTTTTTAGCATTTTGCAAACGTAGCAATTTTCTGTTAGTCATCATAAATTTATGACTTGACTATTCGGAATTTTTGTCTACTTTTGTAGATGGCTGACAACGACTTGTTGGGGAACGTAGCAGAAATTCAAAATTTTCCTACGCGTCACCAAGATCTATCTATGGAGAGACTAGCAATGAGTAGAAGGAGAGTGCATCTACATACCCTTGTAGATCGCTAAGCGGAAGCGTTCAAGTGAACGGGGTTGATGGAGTCGTACTCGTCGTGATTCAGATCACCGATGATCCTAGTGCCGAACGGACGGCACCTCCGCGTTCAACACACGTACAGCTCGACAATGTCTCCCACGCCTTGATCCAGCAAGGAGAGAGGGAGAGGTTGATGAAGACTCCATCCAGCAGCAGCACAACGGCGTGGTGGTGATGGAGGAGCGTGGCAATCCTGCAGGGCTTCGCCAAGCACCTACGGGAGAGGAGGAGGTGTCACGGGAGGGAGGGAGGCGCCAAGGGCTCAGGTATGGATGCCCTCCCTCCCCTCCACTATATATAGGGGCAGGGGAGAGGGGGGAGGCGCAGCCTTGCCCCTTCCTCCAAGGAAGGGGTGCGGCTAAGAGGGGGGGAGGAGTCCATCCTCCCCAAGGCACCTCGGAGGTGCCTTCCCCCTTTAGGACTCTCCCCTTTTCCTCCACTCTTGGCGCATGGGCCTCTAGGGGCTGGTGCCCTTGGCCCATGTAGGCCAAGGCGCACCCCCTACAGCTCATGTGGCCCCCGGGGCAGGTGGCCCCACCCGGTGGGCCCCCGGGACCCTTCCGGTGGTCCCGGTACAATACCGATGATCCCGAAACTTGTCCCGATGGCCGAAACAGGACTTCCTATATATAAATCTTTACCTCCGGACCATTCCAGAACTCCTCGTGACGTCCGGGATCTCATCCGGGACTCCGAACAACATTCGGTAACCACATACAAACTTCCTTTATAACCCTAGCGTCATCGAACCTTAAGTGTGTAGACCCTACGGGTTCGGGAGACATGTAGTCATGACCGAGATGTTCTCCGGTCAATAACCAACAGCGGGATCTGGATACCCATGTTGGCTCCCACATGTTCCACGATGATCTCATCGGATGAACCACGATGTCAAGGACTCAATCGATCCCGTATACAATTCCCTTTGTCTAGCGGTATGGTACTTGCCCGAGATTCGATCGTCGGTATACCGATACCTTGTTCAATCTCATTACCGGCAAGTCTCTTTACTCGTTCCGTAACACATCATCCCGTGATCAACCCCTTGGTCACATTGTGCACATTATGATGATGTCCTACCGAGTGGGCCCAGAGATACCTCTCCGTTTACACGGAGTGACAAAATCCCAATCTCGATTCGTGCCAACCCAACAGACACTTTCAGAGATACCCGTAGTGTACCTTTATAGCCACCCAGTTACGTTGTGACGTTTGGCACACCCAAAGCACTCCTACGGTATCCGGGAGTTGCACAATCTCATGGTCTAAGGAAATGATACTTGACATTAGAAAAGCTTTAGCATACGAACTACATGATCTTGTGCTAGGCTTAGGATTGGGTCTTGTCCATCACATCATTCTCCTAATGATATGATCCCGTTATCAACGACATCCAATGTCCATGGTCAGGAAACCGTAACCATCTATTGATTAACGAGCTAGTCAACTAGAGGCTTACTAGGGACATGGTGTTGTCTATGTATCCACACATGTATCTGAGTTTCCTATCAATACAATTCTAGCATGGATAATAAACGATTATCATGAACAAGGAAATATAATAATAATCAATTTATTATTGCCTCTAGGGCATATTTCCAACAGTCTCCCACTTGCACTAGAGTCAATAATCTAGTTCACATCGATATGTGATTAACACTCAAGGTCACATCCCCATGTGACTAACACCCAAAGAGTTTACTAGAGTCAACATTTACCATGTGATTAACACTCGATGAGTTCTGGGTTTGATCATGTTATGCTTGTGAGAGAGGTTATAGTCAACGGGTCTGAACCTTTCAGATCCGTGTGTGCTTTACAAATCTCTATGTCATCTCCTAGATGCAGCTACCACGTTCTATTTGGAGCTATTCCAAATAACTGTTCTACTTGGAGCTATTCTAAATTGTTGCTCCATTATACGTATCCGGTATCTCTACTCAGAGCTATCCGGATAGGTGTTAAGCTTGCATCGACGTAACCCTTTACGACGAACTCTTTTACCACCTCCATAATTGAGAAAATTCCTTAGTCCACTAGTTACTAAGGATAACTTTGACCGCTGTCCTGTGATCCATTGTTGGATCACTCTTGTACCCCTTGACTGACTCATGGTAAAGCACACTTCAGGTGCGGTACACAACATAGCATACTGTAGAGCCTATGTCTTAAGCATAGGGGACGACCTTCGTTCCTTTCTCTCTATTCTGCCATGGTCGAGCTTTAAGTCTTAACTTCATACCTTACAACTCAGGCAAGAACTCCTTCTTTGACTGATCCATCTTGAACACCTTCAAGATCACGTCAAGGCATGTGCTCATTTGAAAGTACTATTAAGCGTTTTGATCTATCCTTATAGATCTTGATGCTCAATGTTCAAGTAGCTTAATCCAGGTTTTCCATTGAAAACGCTTTCCAAATAACCCTATATGCTTTCTAGAAATTCTACGTCATTTCTGATCATTAATATGTCAACAACATATACTCATCAGAAATTCTATAGTGCTCCCACTCCTTTGGAAATACAAGTTTCTCATAAACTTTGTATACACCCAAAATCTTTGATCATCATCAAAGCATACATTCCAACTCCGAGATGTTCACTCCAGTCCTCAGAAGGATTGCTGGAGCTTAGCATATTTCAGGATGGACAAAACCTTCCGGTTGTATCACATACAACCTTTCCTCAAAAATTGTCGAGGAAACAATGTTTTGACATCCTATCTGCAAGATTTCATAAATAATGCAGTAATTGCTAATATAATTCCAACAGACTCTTAGCATCGCTACGAGTGAGAAAGTCTCATCGTAGTTAACTCCTTGAACTTGTCGAAAAACATCTTAACGACAAGTCGAGCTTTCTCAATTGTGACACTTACCATCATTGTCTGTCTTCCTTTCAAAATCCATATGTACCTAACAGCCTTACGACCATCAAGTAGTTCTTCCAAAGTCTACACTTTGTTTTCATACATGGATCCTCTCTCGGGTTTTATGGCCTTGAGCCATTTATCGGAATTCGGGCCCACCATCGCTTCTCCATAGCTCGTAGGTTCATTGTTGTCTAGCAACATGACTTCCAAGACAGGATTACTGTACCACTCTGAAGTACTACGCATCCTTGTCACCCTACGAGGTACGGTAGTGACTTGATCTGAAGTTTCATGATCACTATCATAAGCTTCTACTTCAATTGGTGTAGGTGCCGCAGGAACAACTCTTTGTGCCCTGCTATACACTAGTTGAAGTGACGGTTCAATAACCTCATCAAGTCTCCACCATCCTCCCACTCAATTCTTTCGAGAGAAACCTTTCCTCGAGAAAGGACCCAATTCTAGAAACAATTCATATTGCTTTCGGATCTGAATTAGGAGGTATACCCAACTGTTTTGGGTGTCCTATGAAGATGTACTTTATCCGCTTTGGGTTCGAGCTTAATCCTGAAACTTTTTCACATAAGCGTCGCAGCCCCAAACTTTCAAGAAACGGCAACTTAGGTTTCTCCAAACCATAATTCATACGGTGTCATCTCAACGGAATTACGTGGTGCCCTATTACAAGTGAATGTGGTTGTCTCTAATGCCTAACCCATAAACTATTGTGGTAATTCGATAAGAGACATCATGGTATGCATCATATCCAACAGGGTGCAGTTATGATGTTCGGACACACCATCACACTATGGTGTTCCAGGCTGTATTAGTTGTGAAACAATTTCCACAATGTCTTAATTTTGTGCCAAACTCGTAATTCAGATATTCATCTCTATGATCATATCATAGATTTTTTATCCTCTTGTCACGACGATATTTCAACTTCACCCTGAAATTACTTGAACCTTTCAATAATTCAGACTCGTGATTCATCAAGTAAACATACTCACCATCTACTCAAATCATCTGTGAAGTAAAAACATAACGATATCCACTACATGCCTCAGCACTCATTGGACTGCACACATCAAAAATGTATTACTTCCAACAAGTTGCTTTCTTGTTCCATCTTACTGAAAACGAGGCTTTTCAGTCATCTTGCCCATGTGGTATGATTTGCATGTCCCAAGTGATTCAAAATCAAGTGAGTCAAAACGGTCCATTTGCATGGAGTTTCTTCATGCATATACACCAATAGACATGGTTCGCATGTCTCAAACTTTTCAAAAAACGAGTGAGCCCAAAGATCCATCAATATGGAGCTTCTTCATGCGTTTTATACCGATATGACTTACGTGGCAGTGCCACCAGTAGGTGGTACTATCATTACTATCTTTTGGCATGAACATGTGTATCACTACGATCGAGATTCAATAAACCATTCCTTTAGGTGCAAGAGCACTTATTCAGGTTTAATACTAATCTTGATGGTAGAGGGAGCGTGCGATGTTAGATCACATCAAACTTGGAAACACTTCCAACACGTATCGTCAGCTCACCTTTAGCTAGTCTCCGTTTTATTCCGTAGCTTTTATTTCGAGTTACTAACACTTAGCAACCGAACCGGTATCTAATACCCTGGTGCTACTAGGAGTACTAGTAAAGTACACATTAACATAATGTATATCCAATATACTTCTATCGACCTTGCCAGCCTTCTCATCTACCAAGTATCTAGGGTAATTCTGCTCTAGTGACTATTCCCCTTATCACAGAAGCACTTAGTCTCAGGTTTGGGTTCAACCTTGGGTTTCTTCACTAGAGCAGCAGCTGAATTGCCGTTTCATGAAGTATCCCTTTGTTCCCTTGCCCTTCTTGAAACTAGTGGTTTCACCAACCATCAACAATTGATGCTCCTTCTTGATTTCTACTTTCGCGGTGTCAAACATCGCGAGTACCTCAAGGATCACCATATCTATCCCTGATATATTATAGTTCATCACGAAGCTCTAGCAGCTTGGTGGCAATGTCTTTGGAGAAACATCACTATCTCATCTGGAAGATCAACTCCCACTCGATTCAAATGATTGTTGTACTCAGAAAATCTGAGCACAAGCTCAACAATTGAGCTTTTCTCCTTAGTTTGCAGGTTAAGAAAGTCATCGGAGGTCTTATACCTCTTGACATGGGCACGAGCCTGAAATCCCAATTTCAGCCCTCAAAACATCTCATATGTTCCGCGATGTTTCAAAAACGTCTTTGGTGCCTCAACTCTAAACCGTTTAACTGAACTATCACGTAGTTATCAAAGCGTGTATGTCAGATGTTCGCAACAACCACAGACAACATTCGAGGTTCAGCACACTGAGCGGTGCATTAAGGACATAAGCCTTCTATGAAGCAATGAGGACAATCCTTAGTTTACGGACCTAGTCCGCATAATTGCTACTATCAACTTTCAACTAATTTTTCTCTAGGAACATATCTAAACAGTAGAACTATAGCGTGAGCTACGACATAATTTGCAAAAACCTTTTGACTATGTTCAGGATAATTAAGTTCATCTTATGAACTCCCACTCAGATAGACATCCCTCTAGTCATCTAAGTGATTACATGATCCGAGTCAAACTAGGCCGTGTCCGATCATCACGTGAGACGGACTAGTCATCATCGGTGAACATCTTCATGTTGATCGTATCTTCTATACGACTCATGTTCGACCTTTCGGTCTCCGTGTTCCGAGGCCATGTCTGTACATGCTAGGCTCGTCAAGTTAACCCTAAGTGTTTCGCGTGTGTAAATCTGTCTTACACCCGTTGTATGTGAACGTTAGAATCTAACACCCGATCATCACGTGGTGCTTCGAAACACGAACTGTCGCAACGGTGCACAGTTAGGGGAGAACACTTCTTGAAATTGTTGTAAGGGATCATCTTATTTACTACTGTCGTTCTAAGCAAATAAGATGTATAAACATGATAAACATCACATGCAATCAAATAGTGACATGATATGGCCAATATCATTTTGCTCCTTTTGATCTCCATCTTCGGGGCTCCATGATCATCATCGTCACCGGCATGACACCATGATCTCCATCATCATGATCTCCATCATCGTGTCTTCATGAAGTTGTCTCGCCAACTATTACTTCTACTACTATGGCTAACGGTTAGCAATAAAGTAAAGTAATTACATGACGTTTAAGTTGACACGCAGGTCACAAATAAATAAAGACAACTCCTATGGCTCCTGCCGGTTGTCATACTCATCGACATGCAAGTCGTGATTCCTATTACAAGAACATGATCAATCTCATACATCACATATATCATTCATCACATCCTTTTTGGCCATATCACATCACATAGCATACCCTGCAAAAACAAGTTAGACGTCCTCTAATTGTTGTTTGCATGTTTTACGTGGCTGCTATGGGTTTCTAGCAAGAACGTTTCTTACCTACGCATGAACCACAACGTGATATGCCAATTGCTATTTACCCTTCATAAGGACCCTTTTCATCGAATCCGATCCGACTAAAGTGGGAGAGACAGACACCCGCCAGCCACCTTATGCAACTAGTGCATGTTTGTCGGTGGAACCGGTCTCACGTAAGTGTACGTGTAAGGTTGGTCCGGGCCACTTCATCCCACGATGCCGCCGAATCAAGATAAGACTAGTAACGGCAAGCATATTGAACAATATCGACGCCCACAACTACTTTGTGTTCTACTCGTGCAAAGAATCTACGCAATAGACCTAGCTCATGATGCCACTGTTGGGGAACGTAGAAGAAATTCAAAATTTTCCTACGCGTCACCAAGATCTATCTATGGAGAGACTAGCAACGAGTAGAAGGATAGTGCATCTACATACCCTTGTAGATCGCTAAGCGGAAGCGTTCAAGTGAACGGGGTTGATGGAGTCGTACTCGTCGTGATTCAGATCACCGATGATCCTAGTGCCGAACGGACGGCACCTCCGCGTTCAACACACGTACAGCTCGACGATGTCTCCCACGCCTTGATCCAGCAAGGAGAGAGGGAGAGGTTGAGGAAGACTCCATCCAGCAGCAGCACAACGGCGTGGTGGTGATGGAGGAGCGTGGCAATCCTGCAGGGCTTCGCCAAGCACCTACGGGAGAGGAGGAGGTGTCACGGGAGGGAGGGAGGCGCCAAGGGCTCAGGTATGGATGCCCTCCCTCCCCTCCACTATATATAGGGGCAGGGGAGAGGGGGGAGGCGCAGCCTTGCCCCTTCCTCCAAGGAAGGGGTGCGGCTAAGAGGGGGGGAGGAGTCCATCCTCCCCAAGGCACCTCGGAGGTGCCTTCCCCCTTTAGGACTCTCCCCTTTTCCTCCACTCTTGGCGCATGGGCCTCTAGGGGCTGGTGCCCTTGGCCCATGTAGGCCAAGGCGCACCCCCTACAACCCATGTGGCCCCCGGGGCAGGTGGCCCCACCCGGTGGGCCCCCGGGACCCTTCCGGTGGTCCCGGTACAATACCGATGATCCCGAAACTTGTCCCGATGGCCGAAACAGGACTTCCTATATATAAATCTTTACCTCCGGACCATTCCAGAACTCCTCATGACGTCCGGGATCTCATCCGGGACTCCGAACAACATTCGGTAACCACATACAAACTTCCTTTATAACCCTAGCGTCATCGAACCTTAAGTGTGTAGACCCTACGGGTTCGGGAGACATGTAGTCATGACCGAGATGTTCTCCGGTCAATAACCAACAGCGGGATCTGGATACCCATGTTGGCTCCCACATGTTCCACGATGATCTCATCGGATGAACCACGATGTCAAGGACTCAATCGATCCCGTATACAATTCCCTTTGTCTAGCGGTATGGTACTTGCCCGAGATTCGATCATCGGTATACCGATACCTTGTTCAATCTCGTTACCGGCAAGTCTCTTTACTAGTTCCGTAACACATCATCCCGTGATCAACCCCTTGGTCACATTGTGCACATTATGATGATGTCCTACCGTGTGGGCCCAGAGATACCTCTCCGTTTACACGGAGTGACAAATCCCAATCTCGATTCGTGCCAACCCAACAGACACTTTCAGAGATACCCGTAGTGTACCTTTATAGCCACCCAGTTACGTTGTAACGTTTGGCACACCTAAAGCACTCCTACGGTATCCGGGAGTTGCACAATCTCATGGTCTAAGGAAATGATACTTGACATTAGAAAAGCTTTAGCATACGAACTACATGATCTTGTGCTAGGCTTAGGATTGGGTCTTGTCCATCACATCATTCTCCTAATGATGTGATCCCGTTATCAACGACATCCAATGTCCATGGTCAGGAAACCGTAACCATCTATTGATTAACGAGCTAGTCAACTAGAGGCTTACTAGGGACATGGTGTTGTCTATGTATCCACACATGTATCTGAGTTTCCTATCAATACAATTCTAGCATGGATAATAAATGATTATCATGAACAAGGAAATATAATAATAATCAATTTATTATTGCCTCTAGGGCATATTTCCAACACGACTGTGAGTCACAGGTGTTCACCAATGTTCCTGAAGGGTTCATCAAGCTTCTCATCTCCATCACCAAAGTCGCAATCGGGCCATCCGCTCGCCCGGAGTTCACACTCTACCAGCACAAGATCAGCGACAGCATATCTATGTACCAGGCTACGGTGCAATTCAAGGGAGGACGTTCTGAGATACGCCGCTTCCAATTTGTAGGAAGGGCCATGCCTACGGAGAGGCATGCCATGCAGATGGCTGCCCGTGAGGCAATAGTCCGCCTCTGGGATGTTCTTCCTTCAATGAAGACTCGTTGCTACCGCTACCTCCCATGCCACGTGCCATACACTTGCCACTATGCATTCGCTTGCGCTAGGGGAGAAAGAGATGAGGCTATTGAAATGCTTGTTGAGTATCTCAAGGCGCTTGAGGCAGCTTTTGACAACCTCGTGGACGACCTCATAGCTGCTCGTATGGATTCCATCCATGGCTGCTCCACCAACAGGAGGGAGCTCCTCCATATGGCACCACCACTTACATTCGTCTCGTCCTCAGCATCCTATACTCCTGCCATCTTAGCCACCGCTCGCCGCCTGCCTACCACTGAGGAGTTTGACCAGGTCATTGCTCCTACTCCAGTCAGAGCTGCACCACCTGCCACATCCGCGCCAGCTCCGCAACCCAGTACTTCGCGCCTGGAGCCTATTTATGAGGAGGAGGTTGAGTCTCCAGCACCACTGGGTCTTGCCCTCGGCGGGCCAAAGGAAGTTTTCACCATCTCCGACTGAGTTCGCATAGCAGCCATGCGATGTGCTAGCTTGTATGATATGTTTATATGTACATAGGTTTGGTGAGAAGAAGTTTGTGTGCGCATCATGTAGGAACTCAGAGAAGTGCACTAGCCTAAATAACATGTCAGGAATGTGTACGCGCATCCTGAGTGATGTATTGTATAATTACGGCTTGCGTGTAAGATATGTATTGAGCAGTCCTTCTCCATGCGCAATCAAGTATTTTCTTGAAAAATGTTGGAGTTCTTAAAATTTCCACCTTTTCAAAATTATTTATTTTTGCCACTCTGTTTTTCTCATGAGTTTTTGCAAAAATACCCCAGAGTGGAATATGCCTCGTCCCTGGACTCGTTCTATGCCAAGTCCGCCAGAAGAAAATTATGGTACCCAGACAAGTAACAATTTCACACAGGGGCAGTCAAGTCAGGAAGGCAGTGAAATAACATTTTCTCAAGTATGCTGCCTTTATGAGCAAAGCCAGCAGCAACATCAAGAAATGATGAACCATATTATCAATATGGGAAACCACCGTGAACCATATCAGCAGCACTCCAAATTGTCGGAACTACAGAAGACGCGTCCCCCGACGTTCTCTCACACTGATAGACCTCTTGAGGCCGATGATTGGCTTCGAGACATTGAAAACAAGTTAGTTATTGCATAGTGTTCAGACCATGAGAAGGTACTTTATGCACCTCACTATCTCACGGGAGCAGCCGCATCATGGTGGGAGAATTTCCTACACATGCACCCCAATGAAAATGATATCACCTGGGAAGATTTTAAGGAAGGATTTCGTGGAGCGCACATTCCCAGAAGCATTATGAAGATCAAGAAAAGGGAATTCGATGACCTCAAGTAGAGAAGCATGACGGTGACTGAGTACAATAGTCAGTTTACTCTATTGTCTCATTACACCAACGAAGAGTGTATGACGGAGAACAAAACGATGGAGAAATTTCTGGACGGTCTGGCACCAGCACTTAAATGCCAGCTGGTCGTACACACCTTCCCGGATTTCAAAACACTTGTGGACAAGGCCATTAATTGGAAAATGAGCGCCGCGGCTTGGAGGAATTTCACAAGCGGAAAAGGGACAAGACTACTCATGCTCGCAACAACCGGAACAAGACTGACCCTCAGAAGATTGGAGCAAACAGACCCACAACCAATGTCCCATGCCCAATCAAAAAAAATTCACACAAGGGACAAGGATTTCACATATCGCCCGGATGTTACTTGCTACGCTTGTGGAGAGGAACGACACTATGCTAAACAATGCCCAAAGCCAAGAAACTCGGCCCCAAAGCTAAACAACAATGGAAACAATTCAGCACCCAAGCGTAACAATTTCAACCCCAATAACAATCACAAGAAGGGTCACTTGAACCATGTGACCAAGGAGGAAGCACAGAATGCCCCAGATATCGTACTCGGTACGTTCCCTATCAACACAACACCTGCCATGGTTTTGTTTGAGTCTGGAGCTTCTCACTCGTTCATTTCAAAGAGTTTTGCTTTGCAACATGATTTTTCGATGCTTCCTTTGGAAAAATCCATGATCATCAAGTCCCCCGGGAATAAGCAAATCACTCAGAGTTACTGCCAAGGTGTGGTTATTGAGTTTGAAGGACAAAAGTTTCAAGCAAACCTCATTGTATTGGAGAATAAAGGACTGGATGTTATCCTAGGAATGGATTGGTTAACCACGAACAAAGGATTTATCGATTGCTTCAACCGGACTGTAATTCTCACTCATCACCACGGGAAGACAATAAAAGTCGCAACTCAAGAAAGACCAAGATCACGACAACCAAAGTTGAACAAAGTGAACATTTCAGAGGTAAGGAAAGTTCCAGTAGTATGTGAGTTCCCTGACGTATTTCCCGAAGAACTACCAGGCATGCCACCAGATCGGGAAATAGAGTTCAGCATTGAACTAGCACCTGGAACCACCCTCATTTACAAGAAACCCTATAGGATGGCACCCTCCGAGTTGGTCGAATTAAAGAAGCAAATAAAAGAATTACTGGACAAAGGATTTATACGAGCCAGCTCCTCACCTTGGGGTTCACCAGTATTATTTGCCAAGAAAAAGGATGGGACGCTGAGATTATGCATAGACTATCAACCACTCAACATGGTCACCATCAAAAATAAATATCCAATTCCACGGATAAATGATTTATTTTACCAGCTCGCACAAGCCAAAGTTTTCTCAAAAATCGATTTAAGGTCAGGATATCATCAATTAAAAGTACGGACAGAAGATATCCCTAAGATATCATTCACCTCTAGATACGGATTGTATGAGTTTACAGTAATGCCGTTTGGACTAACAAACGCCCCTGCATATTTTGTCCATCTCATGAACAAAGTGTTTATAAAATTTATGGACAAATTTTTTGTGGTGTTCATTGATGATATTCTGGTATACTCTAAGACACCAGAAGAGCATGCAGAACATCTCAGGATTGTACTGGGAGAATTAAGGAAACACCAATTATACGCCAAATTCAGCAAATGTGAATTTTGGTTAAGACAGGTTGGTTTTCTAGGCCACGTATTGACCCAAGAAGGTGTTGTCGTGGACCCAGAAAAAGTCAAGGCCGTGCTTGGCTGGAAACCACCAGCCAACGTAACAAATGTCCGAAGTTTTCTGGGAATGGCTGGATACTACCAAAGGTTTATTGAGGGGTTCTCCACCATAGCAAAGCCAATGACACAGTTACTCAAGAAGGATAAGAAATTTGTATGGACTGAAGCTTGCGAGAAAAGTTTCCAAGAACTCAACAAGAAATTAACAACAGCACCAGTATTGGTTATACCAGACATACACAAAAGTTTTGAAGTGTATTGTGACGCATCCCGGAAAGGCTTCAGATGCGTGCTAATGCAAGAAGGCAAAGTAGTCGCATACGCTTCCAGACAACTTCGAAAGCATGAAGAAAATTATCCCACTCATGACTTAGAATTGGCAGCAGTCATTCATGCACTCAAAGAGTGGAGACACTTTTTGCTTGGAAATCATTGTGAAATATATACGGACCACAAAAGCCTCAAATATATTTTCACCCAGCTAGAGCTCAATTTATGGCAATGATGCTGGTTGGAATTAGTGAAAGATTATGATGTTGGCATCCACTACCACCCAGGAAAAGTGAATGTACTGGCAGATGCTCTTAGTCGAAACCCCAGCTCGAGCAACGACCACCCACATAACTTGAGATCAGAATTTCAACAGGAGTTCGCCAAACTCAACTTGGTGATGGTCACGGAAGGCACTGTGTCAAATTTGGGAATACAACCCACCCTTGTGGAGCAGATTAAGAAAGCTCAGCATGGACACCCCAGCACCGAAGACATAAAAAGAAAAGTAAGTATGGGCAAGGCCTCGGAATTCATCATAGACGATGAGGGAATATTATGGTACGGAGACAGACTTTGCGTGCCAAATATAGAGGACCTCAAATAGCAAATTCTAGCTGAAGGCCACACCGCTCCATATTCAATCCACCCTGGGGGAACCAAAATGTATAAGGACATTCAGGAAAGATTCTGGTGGCACGGTATGAAGAGGGATATAGCCACCTTCATTGCATGTTGTGATTCTTGTCAGCGCATTAAAGCCGAGCACCAAAAACCAGCGGGACTATTACAGCCAAACAGGATACCTGAGTGGAAATGGGACGAAATTGGGATGGATTTTATTGTCGGACTACCTCGGTCACAACACGGAAATGACGCCATATGGGTCATCACGGATAGACTAACCAAGGTGGCACATTTCATCCCAGTAAAAACAACCCACACCACTCAGAAGCTTGCCAAGCTTTATCTCTCCCGTATAGTTTGTCTGTATGGAGTTCCAAAGACTATAATATCCGACAGAGGCACGCAATTCATCTTGAAATTTTGGGATCATTTACAACAGGCCTTGGGAACTCAACTAGCATTCAGTAAAGCATACCACCCCCAGACTGATGGACAAACTGAACGCGTGAACCAAATTTTGGAGGACATGTTGAGAGCATGTGTCCTCACCTATGGAGCCAGTTGGGAAGAAAGCTTGCCATATGCCGAGTTCGCATACAACAACGGTTACCAATCCAGTCTACAAATGGCACCTTTTGAAGCCTTGTACAGGCGGAGATGTCGTACCCCATTAAATTGGTCAGAAACAGGAGACAGCCGTATCTTCGACCCAGACATGCTCAAGGATGATGAAGAAAAAGTTAGACAAATCAGGGACCGACTCAAGACAGCTCAAAGCCGACAAAAGAGTTATTACGATCAAAAACACCATGAAGTCAGCTTTGAACCCGATGAATATGTGTATCTACGAGTATCCCCTATGAGGGGCCTGCAACGGTTCAAGGTTAAAGGAAAGCTAGCACCAAGATTTATTGGACCCTTTTGTGTGGTCGCACGGAGAGGCACAGTAGCCTACCAGCTAGACCTACCCAAAGAGCTGTCAGACGTCCATGACGTGTTCCACGTCTCACAGTTGAGGAAATGCGTAAGCAACCCAGAGAAGCAAGTGTCACATGAGAGCATTGACGTGCAACCAGACCTCACCTATAGGGAACACCCAATAAAAATATTAGAAGAGTCTGAAAGGAGGAGCCGTCAGAAAACAATTAAGTTTTTCAAGGTTCAGTGGAGCAATCACACCGAGGATGAAGCAACATGGGAAAGAGAGGACTCACTCCGGGCAGAGTACCCACACCTATTTGAGGATCAGCTGAAATCTCGGGGACGAGATTTTTCCTAAGGGGGTAGGTGTTGTGACACTCCAAAAAAAATTTGATTTGGTTTTTATCAAATTCTTTATTGGATTTGAAGGAGGCTATTTCAAATTTTTATTAAAAACCTCTCCTTCTCAAAACTTTTATGACAAATATTTTTGGTGCTCTTCTCAACCTTGATTTTTGGTCCTGAGAGCTTTTCATTTTGTCTTGACTCAACACAAATTTATTTTTGAAAGTTCTTGAAATTCCTTCTATTAAAAAGAAACCCTAGGGGTTATGGGTTTATTCTTTTCCCATTCAAAAATTTCTCATTTGCCATGTCACATGTTGATATCTTCTTCCAAATCCACCTCCCTACTTTGGTTCAAGTCAATTATCCAACTCCAGCAAGTTCCAACCCATTTTTGATTTTTATTCTATTTATTTTATCCTCAAAACAATGTCTGTCATTTATTTTGGGCCTAGGTGACTTACAAAGGAACTACAAGTTTCCTTTTGAGTTTTCGTCCCAAACAAACTCCTCTGGCTAGTCCTTAGCACCCTCAACCAAGATCCGTCTATATCCATTGGCCCACAGTTCAAAATTTTCAAAATATGTTTGCTGCAAGTTTGGACCTGATTTGCAAATTTTGATGAAATTCATTGTTTTTCTTCTCCAAAAATTCTGAGATAAATCAGGCAGCCCCCAGATGCATTGAGAGGACACCTCAACAAAGATCAACTCCAGAAAAAAAATTCCACATGCCAAAAACATTTCATCGAACACTTGGCATGCACTATTTCTGTCAAAATTCAGAAAAGCTCAGGTTTCAGTGTCTGGGTTCAGTCGACGGTGTCGTTTCTTTAGAGCGCAGCGTCAATCTCTCCAGTGCTCGCGCTGGCCTCTTGCGCACTACTCCTCCTCCTTATCCAGAGCGCTGCAAGGTCGCTTGGCCGGGCGCAAGTGTCGGTGGCAACGTGGCACCTCATCGCCGGCGTCTTCTGCGGTGGCAGAACCACCCATGGCGGTCGAGAGGGGGCCATCCCTGCCTTTCGACGCCAACCAGCACCGCCGAAGCCACTCGGAGCCTCCGCGTGTCCACCCCCTCCCTTGTGCACTCTGCAACATAGTCACCGCAGCCAGAGAGGCGCAGAGCGCGCTCTCTGCCACCAACGAGCCCCGTGAAGCCATTTCGTCAGGGACTTGAAGTACCACCCAAGTTAGGCCAAGTTTAACTCTTGAACGGAACCAGTAGACCATTACGATGATGCCTAACCCCCTAATCCACTTGACCGACCACTGCCTCGCCGTAATCATCACCGGAGTTATCCCGTTCTCGGGCACCGCCTCGGACCGGCTATAGAAGGATCCCTCGAGCTCGTTCTCGACTCAGCATCACCCCTCCACCTCACCAAAGCCACGCCCAGCCACTAGGAGGACCTCGAGGAGGTCTTCTTCTCCGTCTCCGGCCGCCCCGATCCGCTTCGGGCTCCGGCACGATTCGCTCCGGTGAGGGCATCCCCGCCTCCCAAATCTTGCCAATAGCCTCCTAGTGCACTCAATCATCTAACCCGAGCCTCAATTTGACGTCTGCAGCTTCCCCTGACGAGATCCACCACCTCCCGAACCGTTGTCCGCCGGAGCTAAGGCCACCGCCGACGTGGTGCTCGCCGACGGCCAACTCCACCACCCTCAGGTGCGGAAGAGCTCCGTGAACACGTAGGTACCCTCCGATCCCCCTTCCTCGCCGTGGATCAACGTCGGCGACCACCGCAAGCTTCGGGCGCCGGCGTACTCTGTTTTTCTTTTTAAATATTTGAACCTGACAGGTGGGACCCTCACGTCAGCCTCTATGCTCTTTATTTGAACCGTTTTCTGAAAACGCCTTCAGGCAAAATACGCCTCCCCTCTGGACTGGCGTATTTATAACTAAAACGTTTTCTATTTTTATAATCTAGCCCCTGCAAACTTTTTGTTTCATTACAGAAAAGTCCCTGGACGAAAACCCTTATAACTTTTTAACAAAAGATGATTTTGACTTGATTCTTTTTCTGTCATCTTTATTTTTCTGTCTAGTGTTTTGTCATATTTATTTGAAAAAAAATTGTAACAACTTTTATACACACACGGTATTTACGTTAGTATGCGACTTTCTTTATACCGTAGATACCGGAGGAGGTGACGGAACCACGAACTTCACCGAGCTAGACTCCGACTACTCCGAACCAGGCAAGCATGTTTGAACCTTTGATATGATGAGTGTTTTGCATGTTTGCTTGAGTAGTTTTCTCATGGCATGTTTATATAAGCATTTTGTGAATGTTATATTGCATGCAAGGCAAGCTACAGGTGAGCTTCGAAGTTGATATGTTCGTATGATGATAAGATAACCTGATCATGTGGTGGCATGATAGGTTGTAAGCTGGTATTGTTGAAGCATGCCAGTCTTACGTCAACCGCGTAACTCAAGTGTTAACGTGGAACAAGTTCTGTTCCCGTTCGTCCTCGTCCGTGCCACCACATGCTTTCTGCAAAGAATGCGGTTTAGTAAGTTGCAAACCTCTCTCCTTGTACACACCAAATAGAGGGGCCGTGATGAGGGTTCCATGGCCCTGGATTAAAGCCCGTCATCCGGTCAGGGGGCATGGGTGTTTCTGGTTGGGACCGAGAGGGGGGCACCCCTTAGAGCCCGCGAATATAAATTTGATCCCATGCTATTTGAGGTTGTAGCCTCCCCGTCTCAAAGTTTTTCTTGAATGTTGCCTAGGGTGACCCTTGGCAGCAGAATGTGGAATGGGTGTGTACTGGTCGGATGTGTTTCTTCTAAAACACCGTAAACAGAACTAGTCCTTGTGACTACTGAAATCCGTTGGCTGTGGTTAAAAAGTACAAACTCTGCAGAGTCAAAACCATTCGAATTTCCATGTCCACGATCAAGGACTTGGACATCATCTCAATGTCAGAGTCTGTCTCAGTATCGATCTCGGTATCAACACCAGTGTCAGTCTCTGGAGGTATAAGCAGGACAATCGAGAGTGGTAAATCGGCTGAACGTCATTCCTGTGAATGGGCCAACCAATTGATTATTATGTGCTTATTATTTCCTTGAGATGATTTAAATTTATGAACTAGTTGAATATGAATGATGAAATATAAGCCCTTTATGTGATGCCGCTCAGACGTCCGACTATGGCACTCTTGTTATTTACTTTCGATATAAGCCCTTTATGTGATGTCGCTCAGATGTCCGACTATGGCACTCTTGTTATTTACTGTCGATATAAGCCCTTTATGTGATGCCGCTCAGACGTCGACTATGGCATTATTGTTATTTACTTTTAATATAAGCCCTTTATGTGATGTCGCTCAGACGTCCGACTGTGGCATTATTGTTATTTACTTTTGATATAAGCCCTTTATGTGATGTCGCTCAGACGTCCGACTGTGGAATTATTGTTATTTGCTTTTGATATAAGCCCTTTATGTGGTGTCGCCCCGACGCCCGACTGTGGCAATGTTTAATTCTATTTTTACCTTTCGAGGCGTCGCTTCAGACACCCGATCGGTCTTCAGTTATTTTTAATGGGATTTCGGGAGGACTACAGCCTGACTTCCTTTTATTTATTGTGCAGTGCAATATTTATTATTTGATTGTGCATACTAACCTGCTCATGTGCATCATGTTTACATTTGTTATATCTTATGTGCAAACTATCTTGCGAGTACATTCAAAGTACTCACCTGGCTTGTTGATTTGGCCAGATGTTGACGAAGGCGATCTTATGGATGAAGAGTTCGATAGCGAGTCCGAAGCCTAGAGGAGTCCCAGTCAGTCCCGTGCGATCCTGGAATTGGTCACTTGTGTTATACACGCTTCCGCTACCCAAATAAAATCATCGAGCCTCACTCCGATGCTTGATGAGTTGTAAGATACAGGAGTCATGTCACCCACTTCACTGTGACATATCCACCACCACTTTTATTATGAGTCAGTAGTTATGCCACCATTCCCTTGTGTCATCTCCTCCTTTATGTATAATATCGACATGCTTGTAATAAATTGTTGAGCATCCTCAGCTCAACCTTGTATAATATTTAGTACTGCTGGACTTCTGTATCAAGGTTTTGTCTGCCAATAAGAAGAATTCTTCTGGACTGATCAATACAAGGGTTAGCTTTTCAATAAATGTTTTATTGGAAAACCGGTCCTGACAAAATATTTCTTGGTTATGGAGGTGATAAAAGAATTCGTCGTAAAGAGTTACGTTGATGCAAGCTTTTTAAACCGATCTAGATGACTCTGAGTCTTGATCTAGATATATATTGAAAGTGGGAGCAATTAGCTAGAGTAGCTCCGTGTAGAGTATTGTGGATATAGAAATTTGCAAAATACATACGGATCTGAATGTTGTGACCCGTAGACTAAACTTCTCTCACAAGCAAAACATGATCACTCTTTGGGTGTTAATCACATAGCGATGTGAACTAGATTATTGACTCTAGTAAACCCTTTGGGTATTAGTCACATGAAGATGTGAACTAATCACATAAAGACGTGAACTATTGGTGTGAAATGACATGACGATGTGAACTAGATTATTGACTCTAGTGCATGTGGGAGACTGAAGGAAATATGCCCTAGAGGCAATAATAAAGTTGTTATTTATATTTCCTTATATCATGATAAATGTTTATTATTCATGCTAGAATTCTATTAACCGGAAACTTAGTACATGTGTGAATACATAGACAAACAGAGTGTCCCTAGTATGCCTCTACTTGACTAGCTCGTTAATCAAAGATGGTTAAGTTTCCTAGCCATGGACATGTGTTGTCATTTGATGAACGGGATCACATCATTAGAGAATGAAGTGATGGACTAGACCCATCCGTTAGCTTAGCACTATGATCGTTTAGTTTATTGCTATTGCTTTCTCCATAACTTATACATGTTCCTATGACTATGAGATTATGCAACTCTCGAATACCGGAGTAACACTTAGTGTGCTATCAAACGTCACAACGTAACTGGGTGACTATAAAGATGCTCTACAGGTGTCTCCAATGGTGTTTGTTGAGTTGGCATAGATCAAGATTAGGATTTGTCACTCCATGTACTGGAGAGGTATCTCTGGGCCCTCTCGGTAATGCACATCACTATAATCCTTGCAAGCAATGCGACTAATGAGTTAGTTACGGGCTGTTGCATTACGGAACGAGTAAAGAGACTTGCCGGTAATGAGATTGAACTAGTTATTGAGAAACCAACAATCGAATCTTGGGCAAGTAACATATCGATGACAAAGGGGAAACGTGTGTTGTTATGCGGTTTGACCGATAAAGATCTTCGTAGAATATGTAGGATCCAATATGACCATCCAGGTTCCGCTATTGGTTATTGACCGGAGATGAGTCTTGGTCATCTCTACATAGTTCTCGAACCCGTAGGGTCCGCACGCTTAACGTTTGGTGACGATCGGTATTATGGGTTTATGTGTTTTGATGTACCGAAGGTAGTTCGGAGTCCCGGATATGATCACGGACATGACGAGGAGTCTCGAAATGGTCGAGACATAAAGATCGATATATTGGAAGGCTATGTTTGGACATCGGAATGGTTCCGGGTGAGTTCAGGGATTTACCGGAGTACCGGGGGGTTACCGAAACCCCCCGAGGAGTGTATGGGCCTTATTGGGCCTTAGTGGGAGAGAGGAGGAGGCGGCCAAGGTGGAGGGCACGCCCCCCTAGCCCAATCCGAATTGTGTGGGGCCTGCCCCCCCCCCCTCCTTCCTTCCCTCTCTCTCCCCCTTCCTTTCTCTCCTACTCCAACAAGGGAAGGGGAAATCCTACTCCCACCGGGAGTAGGACTCCCCCCTATGGCGCGCCATGAGAGGGCCGACCCTCCCCCTCCTCTAGTCCTTTATATACGGGGGAGGGGTGAGGGAGTCCTGGACTAAGGGGTCCTCGGGTGTCCGATCTATTGGATATGGGCCAGACTGATGGGCTGTAAGGATATGAAGACCGAAGACCCCACCCGTGTCTGGATAGGTGTCTCCTTGGCATGGAAGGCAAGCTTGGTGACCAAATATGAAGATTCCTTTCTTTGTAACCGACCTTGTGTAACCCTAGATCCCTCCCGTGTCTATATAAACCAGAGGGCTAGGTCCGTAGATAGGTCGAATCCTGATAATCATAGCCAAACTAGACTTTTAGGGTTTAGTCATTATGATCTCGTGGTAGATCAACTCTTGTAATACTCATATTCATCATGATCAATCAAGCAGGACGTAGGATATTACCTCCATAGAGAGGGCCCGAACCTAGGTAAAACATTGTGTCCCCCATCTCCTGTTACCATCGATCCTAGACGCACAGTTCGGGACCCCCTACCCGAGATCCGCCGGTTTTGACACCGACATTGGTGCTTTCATTGAGAGTTCCACTGTGTCATCCCCAAAAGGTTTGATGGCCCCTTCAATCGTCAACAACGATGCTGTCCAAGGTGAGACCTTCCTCCCTGGACAGATCTTCATGTTCGGCGGCTTCGCACTGCAGGCCAACTCGCTTGGCCATCTGGAGCAGATCGATAGCTACGCCCTTGGCCACCAAGTCATATTTGGGAGCTTGAACTACGTTGCGGACATCCATGGAGACTTGATCTTCGTCATATTCAAGACTGTGACAACCACTCCTGGTCACCTAGATGGACATGACCGCTCTGGCTTTAGATCCAGAGCATGCTGCGCCATCCAAGGACCGGAGGCTCAACCCCACCACGGAGGCCACAAATTCCCCGGCGTTGGAGCCGCACATGGACTTAACCTCACACGATATCTGTGTCGCCGGAACTCCGGACTCATCTCCGGCAATAAGTTCTGAACCGTGTGAGTACACGGACGCCGAACTTGATCGTTTATCGATCTTTGAATTCAGCGCCGCAAACATCTTCCAGCACTCGCCTTTGGGTGACGTGCTAAACTCATTAAAAAATCTATCCTTAGCGGGGGGTTCGCAACCGAACTATATCCGGTTCGAACTAGAAGCTGATGACAGGGAATTTCGCTCCCCACCCACCACCCACTTCATAGCCACTGTCGAAGACTTAACTCACATGCTCAATTACGGCTCCGACGACATCGACGGTATGGACGACGATGCCGGAGAAGAAGAGGCCTAGGACCCGCCGTTCACCGGACCCTGGACGGCCACTTCCTCGTACGATGTATACATGGTGGATGCACCAAAGGAGAACAGCAGCGATGACAAAGAAGATCCAGTTGAGGATAAACCTCCTGAGATACAATCGAAACGCCAGCGTCAGCTGCGCCGCTCTAAGTCACGCTGCAGTAAAGATAGCAACACCGGCACAGGAGAAGATAACACCCCGGAAGGTGCCGAAGACAACAAAGACCCTGTTGACGCAGCTACCGAACAGGATGAACGGGAAGATAGGCAGGTTAGCCCTGGTAAACAGGCCACGCACGACGACTCGGAGGACAATAATTATCTTCCGCTCTGCGAGGATGAGGCGAGCCTCGGCACCAAGGATGTCATCATTCCTGAGGAACCTCTTGAGCAGGAGCGCTTCAAGCGCCAAAAAATAGCCACTACACGGAGCCTGAAATAGAAGCAGCAGCAGCTTCAAGCTGACCAAGATCTGCTCAATGATAAATGGACTGACGTCCTAGCAGCCAAAGAATACAGCCTCAAGCGCCCGGCCAAAAGCTACCTGAAGCGCAAATTACTACCTCAGTTCGACGACGAGGCGCCGGAGCACATACCACCATCGTGCAATACAGCTGACCGACCACCACGTGGTCGGGACAAATCGGCAACTCAAGCCGAACACCAGCCCGCCCCGCCTCATCGCAAAGGCAGAGGTAAATTAGCTCACGATCATACATATGACCTTCGACATGACCTGAATAATAAAGTTGGACATACCAGATCGATCTACGGATCACGAGGACGAGCCTCGACACGCGATGACGGCCATCTGTTCGGACGTGACAAACCTAGTCATGCACGGGCCGAACACCGCAGACGGACTCCATCGGAGCTACGTCGCGACGCGACCCGATATAGAGGCGATGCACACCCTCTTTGCTTCACTGACGAAGTCATGGAACATGAATTCCCAGAAGGGGTCAAACCCGTGAATATAGAATCATATGATGGCACCACAGACCCTGCGGTATGGATCGAAGACTTCATTCTCCACATTCATATGGCCCACGGCGATGACCTTCATGCCATTAAATACCTCCCACTGAAACTCAAAGGACCAGCACGGCACTGGTTGAACAGCCTGCCCGAAAACTCCATCAGCAGCGGGGAGGACTTGGAAGAAGCCTTCCTTGATAACTTCCAAGGTACATACGTTCGACCTCCGGACACCGATAACTTAAGCCATATAGTTCAACAACCCGGAGAGTCCAACAGGAAATTCTGGACCAGGTTCCTAACTAAAAAGAACCAGATGGTCGACTGTCCAGATGCCGAAGCCCTAGCGGCCTTTAAACACAACATCCGCGACGAATGGCTCGCCTGCCACCTCGGCCAAGAGAAGCCAAAGTCCATGGAGGCCCTCACGGCACTCATGACCCGCTTTTGCACAGGCGAGGATAGTTGGCTGGCCCATAGCAAAAACAATACAAGCGACATCGGCACCCCTGAAACTAAAAATAGCAACAACAAGTCTCGACGCAACAGTTACAAACCTCGAAATAACAATGACAACACCGAGGAAACGACGGTCAATTCCGGATTCAGTGGCTCTAAGCCTGGTCAGCGGAAGAAGCTGTTCAAAAAGAACAATTCGGGCCCATCTAGCCTGGACCGCATACTCGATCCTCCGTGCCAGATTCATGGCACCCCAGACAAACCACCAAATCATACCAGCAGAGATTGTTGGGTTTTTAAACTGGCCGGCAAGTTAAATGCCGAAAACAAGGATAAGGGATCGCAAAGCGAATACGACGACGAGGAGCCCCGGCCGCCAAACACAGGGGGACAGGAGAAGTTTCCCCCTCAGGTCAAAATGGTGAACATGATATACGCTACCCACAACCCCAAGAGGGAGCGCAAGTGCGCACTCAGGGACGTCTACGCGATAGAGCCAATCGCCCCAAAATTTAATCCATGGCCGTCATGCTCGATCACTTTTGATAAACGGGATCATCCGACCTGTATCCGTCACGACGTTTTAGCCGCACTGGTCCTGGACCCAATAATTGATGGGTTCCACCTGACGCGAGTCCTGATGGACGGTGGTAGCAGCCCCAACTTGCTCTATTAGGATACAGTGCACAAAATGGGCATTCATCCATCACGGATCAAACCCACAAAGACTACCTTCAAAGGAGTCATACCAGGTGTAGAGGCCCACTGTACGGGCTCAATCACGCTCGAGGTTGTCTTCAGATCTCCGGACAATTTCCGAAGCGAGGAGTTAATCTTCGACATAATCCCGTTTCGCAGCGGCTATCACGCACTGCTCGGATGGACCGCATTCGCCCGATTCAATGCAGTGCCACACTATGATTATCTCAAGCTCAAGATGCCCGGTCCACGTGGCGTCATAACAGTCAATGGAAACACGGAACGCTCCCTACGTACAGAAGAGCACACAGCTGCCTTAGCAGCAGAAGTACAGAGGGGCCTTCTCAAGCAGAACCTTAATTCGGCTGCCGAGCCCATGGACACCGTCATGAGGGTCCAAACCACCCTGCAGCAGGATAGCTCGGCTCGTCAGGAGCTAGACTAGCAATTCGGCCTCCGTCTTAGTCCTGGTCAAGTAGTGGCATTCGCACCACGCGTACATAACTACGCACTCAAAATTCCATGGGCATCGACGGAGGCATAACTAGTTTGTGATCCACAGTACGGCTCAACTGACACCAAATACACACATACTTTCACTTTTATTTGTTTCCTTTTCAGGTTTCAATCCCGCAGGCCCTATCTAATGGCCTGATCACCAGCCCTCTTGAAGGATAACCACACGAAGACGGCGAGAAATGCAGACGTACGAAGGATTTTCAAGGTGGTTTCGTTAACAATCACTCTACCTGTCTTTCAGGACCCACATGCAGCTCTCCCTTGGTTTTTGGCATATTAAATAGCATGTTGCTTATCGCACTACCTGTATCAATGCGCCTCGGCGTATTAATCAAATTACAATGAAAACAGTTCGCGCCTGGAGCTTTAAAGCCCCAGCTTATCACCTTTTGCACCCTTTTTGTTTTATTTCTTTTTTTTCTTTTCTCTCTTCGTTTTCCTTGTGGGTAACCCCATCAGGTAGCACCCGTAAACTTTGGTACGTTTGATGTTTGCCAGGGGCTTCATAGCACCCCACACTACAGCAACAAAAGTCCGAACACTTTTTATAGTATAGTTTGGCACCCCAAATTTAGCATTATATGCATTGGCTCTGAATCATGTCTTTGGTCAATAGTTGGGTTGCCCGGCTCCTGTGCTTGCTACCTTATGTTCCTCTATATCAGCTAAGGTAGTAAAGGGAGAACTACTGCGATTGTGCCATGGCTTATCCAAAGGAGCACCTCAGTAGAGAAAGCCGAAAACTGATTGTCATGATGCGGCGAGAGCCCGTCAGCTGTTCAGAGGTTGCAAATTGTTGGAGATTTCTTCCGCATTACGCGAAGGATTGGTACTTCCCTATCAGATCCTTATAGCACTCTGGTTCGGATACTAGGGGCTGCGCCTATGTTTTATTGTCAAACTCCTATGGCTAAGTGAGGGTGTTCAAGCCGCATAGTCTGATTGCCTGGTTCGTTGCACTAAACAACTCCTTCAAGGACCATATAATTCGATCAAGATTGTTTAGATTCCATCCCGAACACCTCCGTATTTCCTATGTGGGCGTAGAAGCTAACGACTGGCCAACCCTCAGATTTCATACAACAGGGCCACAAAGGAGGTAAAATTTAAAACATAACAAGCATTATATTACACACCCACTTTGTTCTATCATACAAAGTAGAAGGAACTTGAATACATTCATTCAAATATAATATCCCGCGAAAACTGCGTTGCTACAATGCGAGACCCCTCTAGGACATCTGCAAAATAGCGCTCGGGTGTGCGGTGCTCCTTGCCCTCCGGCGGCCCCTTGGTCAGCTTGATGGCGTCCATCTTCGCCCACCACATCTTGCAGCGGGCGATGGCTATGTGCGCACCTTCAATACAGGTTGATCGCTTGACGGTGTCTAGACAAGGACAAGTGTTCACCAGCCGCTTCACAAGACCGAAGCAGCTGTCGGGCATAACTTCGGTAGGCCACATCCGGATTATCAAATCCTTCATGGCTAGTTCGGCCACCCTATGTAGCTCCACCAGTTGTTTCAGCTGATCGGTGAAGGGCACAGGATGCTCTGGCGTAAGATACTGTGACCAGAACAATTTCTCTGTGGAGCTCCCTTCTTCGGCCCAGAAGAACTTGGCGGCATCGGGCACACTGCGCGGCAGATCTGCGAAGGCTCCTGGAGAACTCCGAGTCTGGGTTAGTAAGAAATACTTCTTCTTTATATATTTGCTTTGCATACTAAATGCCTTACCCGCCGCTATCTTCCTGACCTCTTGGATCTCCTGGAGGGCACCCTCGGCTTCAATCCAGGCCGCTTCCGTGCTCTGACGAGCCTTGGAGAGTTCGGTCTCTCGAGCCGAAACATCGCCCTCCAGGGTCTCGTACTTCTTCACCGTGTCCTGGAGCTCTTGCTGGACCTCATTCAGCCGGGCCTTCAGCTTCTTGCGAGCGGCCTGCTCCTTGACGGCTTTCTTCCCGGCTTTGGCCAGGGCCGTTTTCAGGGCCTCGACCTCGGTCGTCGCCCCTACACATATAATGACACTACATTCAGTATACATCATTTACTCTTTCCGAATATATAGCAAGCCATTGCATACCTTGCTGGACTTCTAGCTGCTTCCTCGCTTGGTCGAGTTCCGCCTCGGCCCGCTCTAGTCTATGCTTTAGTCTAGAGACTTCGACAGTGTGAGAGGTCGCGGCCAGCAGCAAAGCCTGCTTATTCACATAAGACACATTTTAGTTAGTTTCCTGTGAAATTTCATTGATCCTCTGTCCGGCTTCTCTTCCCGAACATCGGACAATGTCTCAGGGGCTACTGTCTATATTGAGATTTTCTCGGTTAAATGCCACTTACCTCAAAACCTGTCAGCAGGCCACTGCAGGCTTCGGTCAGTCCGCTCTTAACGGACTGAACCTTCTCAATCACCGCACCATAAGGATACGGTGTTCTTCCACAATGGAAGCGCCTCATAGCGCTTCCAATAGATTATCCGGCGCCTCTGGTTGGACAGAGGTCACCAGTGGGACGGGCGCGCCTCCTTCTCTTGATGGAGGCTGCTTGTCGGACTCTGGTGCCGTATGGGTCTCCAAATCCATGCTCAGAGGGGGACGAATTTAGTATGGCCCCCATCGTCAGTCTCCATGGGGGCTTGTTCCCCCATGTGTCTGGCCACCGAGGTATCGCCCTCCGGCGCCGCCTTGACGGCCTCCCGAACCTCTCCTTGGTCTGGGAAGGTCCTTCGGGACAGCACCTCGACGTCTCCCTTGGCCTCGGGAGAGTAAGCGGCTGGCGGTGTCTCGCTAGCCATCTCCTTTGAGTCCAACGAGCCTCTTGATGAGGATCGCTGGGAGCTGTCATGAGCGGACTGCAATACCATCATTAATCATGTCAATATGACAAAGAGGAGAGGTTAGATTTATGGTCATGTACGAGTCTTAGCACTTACGATGCGGCCCGAGGCTTCGTGCGGGGCGTCGCTCAGGACTACTATCGACGTCCCA
>NC_041392.1:542642358-542672354 GCF_002162155.2 Triticum dicoccoides | reverse complement strand
TCTCCTCCTCCTCCTCCCCATCGTCGTTGTCTTCGGCGATGGAGGAACGGGTCTTGTCTTCGGACGTCGCGTCTGAAGCGCCCTTGCGGCGGGGGCCACTTCGGACCCCCTTGGCCTTCCCCGTGGCCTTCTTCGCCGGCGCCGTATAGGGTACCAGCACCAACATCTTCCCTAAACGCGGAATGACTGGTTCTTCAGGCAGCGGAGCCGGACACTATATCTGCTTCGCCCTCTCCATCCAGTCCTGAAGAAGCAATGATAATAATAGCTTCGATATCATCCTTGAAACAAGCAAGTAGGGGATGCGTTAAAAATAACATACCTCATTGGCGAGGTGGTTGATGTCGTGCCCGTGGACCGAATATGTGGCAGGCGGTGTCTCATTGCCCTTGAAGAGCAACTTCAAGGCGTCTTCGTGAGTAGTTTCGAAGAGCCTCTTCAGGGGATGGTGCTTCTTCGGATTGAACTCCCTTAGAGGGCGGCTTTGGCTTTGCCACAGGAGAGTCCGGCAAACTAGCAACACCTGGATTATATCGACAAGCTTGATATCTTTGTCCACCATACTTTGAATGTGCGTCTGCAGCGCTATCAGCACCAGTTTGGGGTCTTCTCAACCCAAGAGGTGAGCCACATTGGAGCGCTGGCATTGAATTCGGCAGCTGCGGCCCAGTTTGCGCCGCGGGGTTCTATGATGTAGAACCATTGTTTCTGCCCTTCCTTGACAGTCTCCACGAAAGTGCCTTTTGGCCAGGAGACATTAGTCAGCTTGCTCACCATGGCACCTCCGCACTCCGCGTGCTGGCCATCCACCACCTTCGGCTTCACGTTGAAGACCTTGAGCCACAGCCCGAAGTGGGGTTGGAGGCGGAGGAAGGCCTCACACACGATGATGAACGCCGAGATGTTGAGGAAGGAGTTCGGGGATAGATCATGGAAGTCTATCCCGTAATAGTACATCAGCCTGCAGACGAAAGGGTGGAGTGGAAACCCTAGCCCGCGGAGGAAATGAGGGATGAATACCACCCTCTCGTTGGGCTTTGGCGTGGGGACGACTTGCCCCTGGGCTGGAAGACGGTGGGCGATTTCCTTCGCCAAGTACCCAGTCGCTCGAAGCTCAGTAATGTCCTTCTCCTTGATGGAGGAGACCATCCACTTGCCTTGGCCTCCGAATCCGGACATGGTTGAGTGCTAGCTTGAGTGGGAAGAAGATGAGAACTTGGGCGCTGGAGCTCAAGAGTGGAAGGGCGGAGGAAGAGAGAAGGCGTGGGAGAAGAAGGGGGAATCCTTATCCCCTTATGAAGGCAGTGAATATCGAACGCCTCCCCACTCGCCCTAAAACTCGCCTATTCCCAAGGGTTGTGTAAATGGCACGGTTGGGTTACCCACGCCCGCATTGATGAAAATCCTGCAATAAGAGGACATGATCTCTGCTTTGACACGATGTGCCAATGGAAACCGCATCTCGAAACGCGGAACGGCGGACAAAAATGGTTCGATATAGTGACCGAACAAATGTGATGTCATCTTGTAAAAAGTTGTCAGTAGATGGGACTCGTGAAATACTATATTCCTTGCAGTTGTGTGTGGTACTTATGTTGCAGATCTGGACACCTTCATTTCATCCAAAGACTATCTTGGAGTATTCAGAAAGTAGAACCCGCCTTGCAATGCCGAAGACAATCTGCGCGCCTGACACATCGTGATTGAAGCCTGATTCACGGGCTACTGAGGGAGTCCTGGACTAAGGGGTCATCTGGTGTCTGATCTATTGGATATAGGCCAGACTGATGGGCCGTAAGGATACGAAGACCGAAGACTCCACCCGTGTCCGGGTAGGACTCTCCTTGGCGTCGAAGGCAAGCTTGGCGACCAACTATGAAGATTCCTTTCTTTGTAACCGACCTTGTGTAGCCCTAGATCCCTCCCGTGTCTATATAAATCGGAGGGCTAGGTCCGTAGATAGGCTGAATCCTGATAATCATAGCCAGACTAGAATTTTAGTGTTTAGTCATTACGATCTCGTGGTAGATCAACTCTTGTAATACTCATATTCATCAAGATCAATCAAGCAGGACGTAGGGTATTACCTGCATGGAGAGGGCCCGAACCTGGGTAAAACATTGTGTCCCCCGTCTCCTGTTACCATTGATCCGAGATGCACAGTTCGGGACCCCCTACCCGAGATCCGTCGGTTTTGACACTGACAGGGGGCACCCCATAGACACAGAAGTTGATTGTTTAGCCGTGTGCAGTGCCCTTCCACAGATTTCCACCTCGGTCATATCGTTGTAGAGCTTAGGCAAAGCCCTGTGTCGGTAACTTCATCATCACCGTCATCACACCGTCGTGCTGACGAAACTCTCCCTTGACCTCAGCTGGATCTAGAGTTCGTGGGACATCACCGAGCTGAACGTATGAAGATCGCGGAGGTGCCGTACCTTCGGTGCTAGGATCGGCCGGATTGTGAAGACGTACGACTACATCAACCGATTTGTCATAACGCTTCCACTTACGGTCTATGAGGGTACGTAGACAACACTCTCCACTCTCATTGCTATGCATCACCTAGATGGATCTTGCGTGTGCATAGGATTTTTTTTTCGAAATTACTGCGTTCCCCAACAGAGGTAAATGATAAAAACAGATTTTTTTTATGTGGAATGCTACCTAACATATTTATCAATGTATTTTATTTATTGTGGCATGAATGTTCTGATCCGAAAGATTCAATACAAAAGTTTAATATTGACATAAAATAATAATGCTTCAAGCATACTAACAAAGTAATTATGTCCTCTCAAAATAACATGGCCAAAGAAAGCTCATCCCTACAAAATCATATAGTTTGGTTATGCTCCATCTTCGTCACACAAAATATCCAAATCATGCACAACCCCGATGACAAGCCAAGCAATTGTTTCATACTTTAGTATTCTCAAACTTTTTCAACTTTCACGCAATACATGAGCGTGAGCCATGGACATAGCACTATAGGTGGAATAGAGTGGTGGTTGTGGAGAATACAAAAAGGAGGAAGATGGTCTCACATCAACTAGGCGTACCAATGGGCTATGGAGATGCTCATCAATAGATATCAATGTGAGTGAGTAGGGATTGCCATGCAACGGATGCACTAGAGCTATAAATGTATGAAAGCTCAACAAAATAAACTAAGTGGGTGTGCATCCAACTTGCTTGCTCATGAAGACCTAGGGCATTTGAGGAAGCCCATCGTTGGAATATACAAGCCAAGTTCTATAATGAAAATTTCCCACTAGTATATGAAAGTGACAAAATAAGAGACTCTCTATCATGAAGATCATGGTGCTACTTTGAAGCACAAGTGTGGAAAAAGGATAGTAGCATTGTCCCTTCTCTCTTTTTCTCTCTCTTTTTTTGTTTGGCTTCTTTGGCCTTTTTTGTCCCCCCTTTTTTGTTTCCTCACATGGGACAATGCTCTAATAATGATGATCATCACACTTCTATTTATTTACAACTCAAATATTACAACTCGATACTTAGAACAAAAATATGACTCTATATGCGTCCCTCCGATGGTGTACCGGGATGTGCAATGAATCAAGAGTGACATGTATGAAAAAATTATGAATGGTGGCTTTGCCACAAATATGATGTCAACTACATGATCGTGCAAGGCAATATGACAATGATGGAACGTGTCATAATAAACGGAACGGTCGAAGGTTGCATGTCAATATATCTCGGAATGGCTATGGAAATGCCATAATAGGTAGGTATGATGGCTATTTTGAGGAAGGTAAATGGTGGGTTTATGGTACCGGTGAAAGTTGTGTGGTACTTATAGAGGCTAGCAAAGGTGGAAGGTGAGAGTGCGTATAATCCATGGACTCAACATCAGTCATAAAGAACTCACATACTTATTGCAAAAATCTACAAGTCATCAAAAACCAAGCACTACACGCATGCTCCTAGGGGGATAGATTGGTAGTAAAAGACCATAGCTCGTCCCCGACCGCTACTCATAAGGTAGACAATCAAAGAAATACCTCATGCTTCAAAAAATTTACACAACGGTTACCATACGTGCATGCTACAGGACTTGCAAACCTCAACACAAGTATTTCTCAAATTCACAACTACTCAACTAGCATGACTCTAATATCACCATCCTCATGTCTCAAAACAATCATCAAGCATCAAACTTCTCATAGTATTCAACGCACTCTATATGAAAGTTTTTATTACACCCATCCTGGATGCCCATCATATTAGGACTAGTTTTATAGCCAAAGCAAATTACCATGTTGTTCTAAAAGACTCTAAAAATAATATAATTGAAGCATGAGAGATCAATAATTTATATAAAATAAAACCACCACTGTGCTCTAAAAAGATATAAGTGAAGCACTAGAGCAAAATTGTATAGCTCAAAAGATATAAGTGAAGCACATAGAGTATTCTAATAAATTCCGATTCATGCGTGTCTCTCCCAAAAGGTGTGTACAGCAAGCATGATTGTGGTAAACTAAAAGGCAAAGACTCAAATCATACAAGATGCTCCAAGCAAAACACATATCATGTGGTGAATAAAAATATAGCCTCAAGTAAAGTTACCGATAGACAAAGACGAAAGAGGGGATGCCTTCCGGGGCAGCCCCAAGCTTAGGCTTTTAGTTGTCCTTGAATTTTACCTTGGGGTGCCTTGGGCATCCCCAAGCTTAGGCTCTTGCCACTCCTTGTTCCAAAATCCATCAAATCTTTACCCAAAAACTTGAAAACTTCACAACACAAAACTCAACAGAAAATCTCATGAGCTTTGTTAGTATAAGAAAATAAACCACCACTTTAAGGTACTATAATGAACTCATTCTTTATTTATATTGGTGTTAAACCTACTGTATTCCAACTTCTCTATGGTTAATACCCCTCGATACTAGCCATAGATGCATCAAAATAAGCAAACAACACGCGAAAAACAGAATCTGTCAAAAACAGAACCGTCTGTAGCAATCTGGATGTTCCAAATACTTCTGTAACTACAAAAATTCTGAAAAATTAGGACGACCAGGACAATTTGTATATTGATTGATCTACTACAGTTGGAATTGGTATTTTATCCCTCTCTGGTAAAAAATAAAAATTATTTTCGTGAGCGCATACTTACTGTTTTTATCAGCAAGATCAAACAACAATGACTCAAGAAGATCCTAAAGGCTTTACTTGGAACAAACACTAATTAAAACATAAAAAACACAATCATAACAGAGGCTAGATGAATTATTTATTACTAAACATGAACAAAAAGTAAAGAACAAAAATAAAATGGGGTTGCCTCCCAACAACAACTATCGTTTAACGCCCCTAGGTAGGCATAAAGACAAGAATAGATCTAGGTATTGCCATCTTTGGTATTTATCTTTCTAATGGGGTTATGCTCGAATCCGGGAGGTTCCTTACATTTCCCTTCGTACTCGGAGATTTTTAGATCTAGAGCATCCAACCGCTTATTGCAAAGAGTGATCAACATATTAATGCGGTTAAGGTTCCCACTAACATTTTTAAGAGGTTCAAGAGATTTTTGTACTTCGCAAAGTTTCTCAAAAACTTGAGTTCCTTCCTGAGTATGATGTAGTCCCTTTTGTGGGGGTAGTACTCCTACTATTCCTTCTATAATCTCATGCGCAATATTGGGATCAATTTCGATAAAATTCCCTTTGGCGGCAAAATCCAAGAGTTGTCTATGACACACGGTTAGCCCAACATAAATTTTTTGAAGTAAAATCTTGAAATCTCCCTCTATAGTGCAATTACGATAGGATCCTAACATCCTGTACCAAGCATCTTTTAGGTTTTCTCCTTGTCTTTGTTTGAGGTGAAGAACTTCAAAATCCGGAGACACAGGAAGGCTACCATGAAGGCAAGCAAATGATCTAACACACAAGCACACAAGAAGCAAGCAAAAGAGACAAACGAAAGAGGGGCGAAGGAAAGGCAAAGGTTTTTGAAAATCGTTTTAGAAGTGGGGGAGAGGAAAACGAGAGCCGAATTGCAAATAATGTAATGTGAGGGAGAAGAGTTTATGATGGGTACTTGGTATGTCTTGACTTGGCGTAGATATCCCCAGCAACGGCGCCATAAATCCTTCTTGCTAGCTCTTGAGCATGCGTTGGTTTTCCCTTGAAGAGGAAAGGGTGATGCAGCAAAGTAGTGTAAGTATTTCCCTTAGTTTTTGAGAACCAAGGTATCAATCCAGTAGGAGACAACACTCAAGTCACCTAGTACCTGCACAAACAATAAAGAACCTTGCAACCAATGCGATAAAGGGGTTGTCAATCCCTTCACGGCCACTCGCAAAACTGAGATCTGATAAAGATAATAAGATAAATATTTTTGGTATTTTTGTTGTATAGATTGGAAAGTAAAGATTGCAAAATAGTAAACGAGATGTGATGTAAATAAAAGAGATGCAATATAATAAGAAAGAGACCCGAGGGCCATAGGTTTCACTAGTGGCTTCTCTCAAGATAGCATGTATTACGGTGGGTGAACAAATTACTGCCGAGCAAATGATAGAAAAGTGCATAGTTATGAAGATATCTAAGGCAATGATCATGAATATGGGCATCACGTCCGTGCCAAGTAGATAGAAATGATTATACATCTACTACTATTACTCCAAAAATCGATAGCTATCTAGCATGCATCTAGAGTATTAAGTTCATAAGAACAGAGTAACGCATTAAGCAAGATGACATGATGTAGAGGGATAAACTCAATCAATATGATATAAACCCCATCTTTTTATCCTCGATGGCAACAATACAATACGTGCCTTGCTGCCCCTACTGTCACCGGGAAAGGACACGCAAGATTGAACCCAAAGCTAAGCACTTCTCCCATTGCAAGAAAGATCAATCTAGTAGGCCAAACTAAACCGATAATTCGAAGAGACTTGCAAACATATCAAATCATGCATATAAGAATTCAGAGAAGAACCAAATAATATTCATAGATAATCAAGTTCATAAATCCACAATTCATCGGATCTCGGCAAACACACCGCAAAAGAGTATTACATCGAATAGATCTCCAAGAACATCAAGGAGAACTTTGTATTGAAGATCAAAGAGAGAGAAGAAGCCATCTAGATAATAACTATGGACCCGAAGGTATGTGGTAAACTACTCATGCTTCATCGGAGAGGCTATGGTGTTGATGTAGAAGCCCTTCATGATCGATTCCCCTTCCGGCAGATCGTCGGAAAAGGCCCCAAGATGGGATCTCACGGGTACAGACGGTTGCGGTGGTGGAAAAGTGGTTTCGTGGCCCCCCTGATGTTTCTAGGGTATAAGAGTATATATAGGCAAAAGAAGTACGTCGGTGGAGCTTCCTGGGGCCCACGAGGATGGGGGCGTGCCTACCCCCTGAGCACGCCCTCCTGCCTCGTGGCCGCCTCGCGGAGTTCCAGACTTCAACTCCAAGTCTTCTGGATTGCTTTTGGTCCAAGAAAGATCATTGCGAAGGTTTCATTCCATTTGGATTCCATTTGGTATTCCTTTTCTACGAAACTCTAAAATAGGAAAAAAACAGAAACTGGCACAGGGCCTCCAGTTAATAGGTTAGTCCCAAAAATAACATAAAAGAGCATATTAAAGCCCATTAAGCATCCAAAACAGATAATATAATAGCATGGAACAATAAAAAATTATAGATATGTTGGAGACGTATCACGGCGCAGTTGACTGGCCCCACATGTCAGCCTCCGTGCACTTTGCTGGGTACACTTCTGTGTACCCGTAGCAATTTAATCTTTTATTTTGAAATAAATAATAATTCCAGAAATTCTTTAAACTTAAAAAATGCATATAAAATAAACCATAACTCTGATGAAAATAATTTATATATGAAAATCGATCATAAAAATATGACAAATCTGAATATGCCATCTGTTCGTGTGTCACGTGCCTCTAGCATAGCGAACATGGATCCGTCCCCTCCGATTCATCTGTCCGAAAAATGTCAAACATTGGGAAAACATTCCCGAATGTTTTCCCTCTCCATCTGCAACGTGTAGCACTGGATAGGTCACCCTATCCCTGCTTATTATCATGTCATGCATCGTGATGCACTTGTTTGTTTTATATTTATTGTTTCTACCCCCATCTTCACTCTGATAGACTCTGAGACTGACGTTGCCCCCGAGTATGACTACGTCATCGACGATCCATCATTTTCTTCTACAAAGCTTCTAGTCAAGTAAACCCCCTTGATCGTTCCGATATCGCCCACTCCATTTTCTCTCATGCTTGCATTAGATTTTGCTACTATACTTGATTGCTCCTATTCTGATGCATAGCCTGCTATTGTAACCTACTCTTGTACCTTACCTACTTATCCTAAACTTTTTAGTATATGTTGGTGAATGATCCATGAGTGGCCCCTCAGCTTGTCCCCGTTGCCCCCGCTTTTGTTGTTAATCGTTGCATGAAAACAAAAAAAATTATACGCACACACAATGATCCATCCATGGAGATGCATAGCAACGAGGGGGAGAGTGTGTCTACGTACCCTCATAGACCGTAAGCAGAAGCGTTTCACAACGCGGTTGATGTAGTTGAACTTCTTCATGCTTCAACCGGTCAAGTACCGAACGTATAGCACCTTCGCGTTCTGCACACGTTCAGCTCAGTGATGTTCCTTGTCTTCTTGATCTAGCAAGACGTCGAGGTAGTAGATGAGTTCCGTTAGCACGACGGCATGGTGAAGGTGATGGTGAAGTGATCTCCGTAGGGCTTCGCCTAAGCACTACGAAAATATGACCGGGGGTGTAAACGGTGGAGGGGGGCGCCGCACATGGCTAGGCAATTGTCTGGTGTGTGCTAGGCGCCCCTCCCACATATATATATATAGGTGGGAGGGAGGGAGGAGCAGCCAAAGGAGGCACCCAAGTAGGCGGAATCCTACTTGGGGTCCCTCCCAAGCTACGCCCCCTTCTTTCCTTATTTGGAGTGCGGGGAAAGGCAGGGGAGGGTGGCACCCCTCCCTTTCCACAAGCCCCCTAGTGGGATGGTCTGTCCCTCCCTTTGGCCCATTAAGCCCATAACTTGCCGGGGGGTGCTCGAAACCCCTCCCGATGACCCGATTCCTTTCCCTTTGTCTATCACAGTCTACGAAGATCTTTATCGGTTGAACCGTTATGACAACATACGTAATTCCCTTTGTTTATCGGTATGTTACTTGCCCGAGATTCGATCATCGGTACCTTCATACCTAGTTCAATATCGTTACCAACAAGTCTCTTTACTCATTTCGTAATACATCACCTCGCGACTAACTCATTAGTTACAATGCTTGCAAGGCTTATAGTGATGTGTATTACCGATAGGGCCTAGAGATACCTCTCTGATACTCGGAGTGACAAATCCTAATCTCGATCTATGCCAACTCAACAAACATCTTCGGAGATACCTGTAGAGCATCTTTATGATCACCCAGTTATGTTGTGATGTTTGATAGCACACAAGGTATTCCTCCGGTATCCGGGAGTTGCATAATCTCATAGTCGAAGGAATATGTATTTTACATGAAGAAAGCAATAGCAACAAACTGAATGATCATTATGCTAAGCTAACGGATGGGTCATGTCCATCACATCATTCTCCTAATGATGTGATCCCGTTATCAAATGACAACTCATGTCCATGGTTAGGAAACCTTAACCATCTTTGATCAACAAGCTAGTCTAGTAGAGGCTCACTAGGGACACGGTGTTTGTTTATGTATTCACACATGTATTTAAGCTTCTGATCAATACAATTCTAGCACGAATAATAAACCTTTATCATGATTTAGGAAATATAATAATAAAAATTTTATTATTGCCTCTAGGGCATATTTCCATCAGCTTTATGTTTGATGACTCGATCAATGTGATCGACGTCCAGAGCCCGACACATCACATCACACCCCCTTAGTTGTACAACACTGTAGGGTTACTATCGAGTGCCGAGGGTGATACCTCGTATAGCACTTCTGATGTTAACTCTGTAGTGTAGCTATTCCGCCGTGGTCATCGAGGGTGATTCCTCTTTCACCACTCCCGATAACGACTCTGTCGTGCAACCACTCAAGTGTGGACCATCGAAGGTGATTCCTCCAAGTCCACCTTGACGGTTACATCGAGTGGGAATCCATCGAGGCCAATTCCTCAGGTTTCCCCCTTGCTGTTTCAGACACACGATTACTTTGACTTTACCACAGAACCATGTTACTGAAGTCGGGTCAGCCCTGAGGGGTACCCGCGAGTTGATGTGTAGTCGGGTTGACCTGGAGGGCCACTACAAGAAATATGTCAACTAGTGACCTTCTGTCAATGACCCTGGAAGAATTGGTCATAGATCTATGACCATTTGAGACCAATTGGTCAAAAGTTGTTCGTGGGGCTCCAAACCCTAAACTATAAAGACCATTTTGGTCAGAAAGGTCGTAATTTCCTTACACGAAATGGTCATAAAGCAGATAGCACTGGTCCGCTGCCTTATTTCTAGCTGATCATGACCAATATAGATGGTCATAACCTTGTAAATTGTGGTGGGTTGCTATGACTAGGCGCCACCTCATCAGTTTTGCTTATGTGACATGTCCATGTGGCAGTTTTTGCCCTAGGTTGTGAAGCAACCTATATTTCTGTCATTCCCAAAATTCCAAAAAAATCTCATAAATTCTTTGGGTCATATCATCATCAAATATGTAAAAAAAACCTTCCTTTCCTAGTTCAAAAATAATTTAAAAATATTCATTTTCCTATTCTGTTCAGAATAGCACTTTGTGAAGGAAGTGCTATTTTGGCATGTCCAAATGGTATCCATTTTCTACAGTGCTTTCCATGCCCAAATAACCATCTTCCACCAAATACCAGCTGTAGGATCGAAAGTATGTCTAGAGGGGGGGTGATTAGACTACTTGACCAAATAAAAGCTTAACCTTTTCCCAATTTTAGTTCTTGGCAGATTTTAGCTATTTTAGGACAAGTCAAGCAATCATCACATAATTTAAGCAAGCATGCAAAGAGTATATAGGCAGCGGAAAGTAAAGCATGCAACTTGCAAGAATGTAAAGGGAAGGGTTTGGAGAATTCAAACGCAATTGGAGACACGGATGTTTTTCCCGTGGTTCGGATAGGTGGTGCTATCCTACATCCACGTTGATGGAGACTTCAACCCACGAAGGGTAACGGTTGCGCGAGTCCACACAGGGCTCCACCCAAGGGTAACGGTTGTGCGAGTCCACACAGGGCTCCACCCATGAAGGGTCCACGAAGAAGCAACCACCCACAAAGGGTCCACGAAGAAGCAACCTTGTCTATCCCACCATGGCCATCGCCCACACAGGACTTGCCTCACTAGCGGTAGATCTTCACAAAGTAGGCGATCTCCTTGCCCTTACAAACTCCTTGGTTCAACTCCACAATCTTGTCGGAGGCTCCCAAGTGACACCTAGCCAATCTAGGAGACACCACTCTCCAAGAAGTAACAAATGGTGTGTAGGTAATGAACTCCTTGCTCTTGTGCTTCAAATGATAGTCTCCCCAACACTCAACTCTCTCTCATAGGATTTGGATTTGGTGGAAAGAAGGTTTGAGTGGAAAGCAACTTGGGAAGGCTAGAGATCAAGATTCATATGGTAGGAATGGAATGTCTTGGTCTCAACACATGAGTAGGTGGTTCTCTCTCAGAACATATGAGTTGGAATGGTGTGTGTGTTCTGATGGCTCTCTCATCGAATGAGAAGGAGGTGGAGGGGTATATATAGCCTCCACACAAAATCCAACCGTTACACAGTTTTCCAATCTCGGTGGGACCGAATCATTAAGCTCGGTCGGACCGAAAATGTAAACCTAGTGACCGTTAGTGATTTTCGGTGGGACTGACATGCAACTCGGTAGGACCGATATGGTTAGGGTTTGGGCATAACGTAATCTCGGTGAGACCGATTACACAAACTCGGTGAGACCGAATTTGGTAATTAGATAACCAGAGAGTTGGTCAGGAAAACTCGGTGGGACCGATTTGCTCTTTCGGTGAGACCGAGTGGAACTCGGTGAGACCGAAAAGTTACAAAGGGGAAACACTGAGTTTACATTGCAATCTCGGTGGGACCGATTCGCTCTTTCGGTAAGACCGAAAAGTTACGAAAGGGAAACAGAGAGTTTGCAACCCCATCTCGGTGAGACCGAGATCTTTATCGGTAGAACCAAATTGCTAGGGTTTGGCAGTGGCTAATGACAAGTGAAACTCGATGGCGCCGGATAGGAAGAATCGGTAGGACCGAGTTTGGCTTAGGGTTTAGGTCATATGTGGATATGGGAAAGTAGTTGAGGGTTTTGGAGCATATCACTAAGCACATGAAGCAAGAGGCTCATTAAGCAACACCTCATCCCTCCTTAATAGTATTGGCTTTTCCTAAAGACTCAATGTGATCTTGGATCACTAAAATATAAAATGAAGAGTCTTGAGCTTTTGAGCTTGAGCCAATCCTTTGTCCTTAGCATTTTGAGGGTTCCACTTTCACATCCATGCCATGCCAATCATTGAGCTTTCCTGAAATAATCATCTTGGAATAGCATTAGCTCAATGAGCTATATGTTGTTATGAATTACCAAAACCACCTAGGGATAGTTGCACTTTCAATCTCCCCCTTTTTGGTAATTGATGACAACATATAGATCAAAGCTTCGACAAATGATAATAAGCATGAAATATATCGTTGCTTTGAGAAGTATGTGATAAGTAAGAGCTCCCCCTAAATTTGTGCATATTTAAAATTTGCTTTGGACTGCAAATGCACAAAGAGTTAGAGTCATGGGTTACTCTTCCATGTCACATACATCTTGGTGGAGCGCTTAAAATGATAAGAATGAAATACATGCACTTATCACCAAGAATAATGAATGATCACATAAGATAGATAAGATAATAGCATTAAGCAAGCATTAAGTGTAGCTTATGATCAAACACATGATCATCAATGTCTCACAAATAATGACGTAGTATCTCAAGCACTCAAAAGCAAACAAGTTCAAAAAACAACCACCAAATAAAGCAAGAGAGAAAAGCAACACACTCTCTCTCTCTCTCGAAGCCTATGATCTATACATCTTCTCCCCCTTTGGCAACAAGTTACCAAAAAGTTCCTAGAAAATGCATAGCACTAGATCGACGCTCAGGCTTGATCTTCTGGTGGTGGTGGAGTCCGGATCATTCTTAAAATGATAAGAATGAAATACATGCACTTATCACCAAGAATAATGAATGATCACATAAGATAGATAAGATAATAGCATTAAGCAAGAATTAAGTGTAGCTTATGATCAAACACATGATCATCAATGTCTCACAAATAATGACGTAGTATCTCAAGCACTCAAAAGCAAACAAGTTCAAAAAACAACCACCAAATAAAGCAAGAGAGAAAAGCAACACACTCTCTCTCTCTCGAAGCCTATGATCTATACATCTTCTCCCCCTTTGGCAACAAGTTACCAAAAAGTTCCTAGAAAATGCATAGCACTAGATCGACGCTCAGGCTTGATCTTCTGGTGGTGGTGGAGTCCGGATCATTCTTAAAATGATAAGAATGAAATACATGCACTTATCACTAAGAATAATGAATGATCACATAAGATAGATAAGATAATAGCATTAAGCAAGCATTAAGTGTAGCTTATGATCAAACACATGATCATCAATGTCTCACAAATAATGACGTAGTATCTCAAGCACTCAAAAGCAAACAAGTTCAAAAAACAACCACCAAATAAAGCAAGAGAGAAAAGCAACTCTCTCTCTCTCTCGAAGCCTATGATCTATACATCTTCTCCCCCTTTGGCAACAAGTTACCAAAAAGTTCCTAGAAAATGCATAGCACTAGATCGACGCTCAGGCTTGATCTTCTGGTGGTGGTGGAGTCCGGATCACTCCAAGGACGAAGGCTTCGGTAGATGCTGAAGTAGACGCTGGAGTTGGAGCTGAAGTAGATGCTGGAGCTGGTGGAATTGAGGCTGTGGTTGGTGCTGAGGTGGTGGCTCTTGTGTCAGCAACTGGCACGGCAGATGACCTCGGGCCTCTTGGCACTCTGGCAAAGGCATGAGTAGTAGTCCTGCCTCTCCTCTCCTGCATGTCCTCCTGGAGCTGCTCCACTGCAGACTGAACTTCCGTTACTTTGACATCCAAGTCATAGAACTTCTGTTCCATGATTCTCTCTAGGCTCTGCTGATTCTGAGTGAGGGTGGCCAGACTTTGCTCAATCCTCAGCGTGGATGCAATCAAGTAACCAAGCTGCTCTTGTTTGGTCTTCAAGAAGTATTCAGATGCCTCCTCTTGAGTAGGCATCTTGGCAGCTTTCTCCTTCCTCGCCTTATCCTTCTTTGCATATGCTTGTGCAGACGATGGCTCGTTCTCAGTCATCACAACTTCATTGTTCTCAAAATCTGGACGGATGGGCAAATGTTCCTTGTCCAATAAATATATGCCCGTGCCCATCTTGGAGTTGATGAGCTCCTGAATCTGAGGGGCATATCCGCAGCTCCTCTTCTGGTCTGTTGTAGTCCTCTTGATTGTTTCCACTATGAGGCTCATCACCTTGAACTTCCGAGGCACATCAAACACATGTAGCAAATTGATAGCATGGCCTCTGATCATCTTGTGATATCCAGACTTGGGCAGTAAGGTGTGCCTTAGTATCCAATTGATCGTCGGGAGCCCTGACAGAAGGTAATGTACTAAGCCAAACTTGAAGGTATCAAGTGCTTCATTTGGGATCTCCTTGTACATATTTGACATTGAGTTGTGGTCCATCTTCTTCTTGGCATAGATATCCAAGTCATCATGTTGCTCCTCTGGGGCATTAATGATCTGTGCCCACTCAGCAACTGTGGATTGGTACCTTGTACCCTCAGACATCCATGTGATCCTCCCATCTGGATAAAAGTGAGCTGTGGAGTAGAACTGCATGATGAGTTCCTCGTTCCAATTTGTGAGCTTCTGCCCAACAAAGTCAGCTACTCCACAAGCTATGAAGCTGTCTTGCACTCCAGGATAGTGCTCCTCATTGTCCTTGATGTATGTCCAATCAACCCATCGCATATCACAGACAATGGGCTTCTTATCTAGCAGCACTGTCTCATAAAAATCCTGCTGCTCCTTGGTGTGAAACCTGTAGTCCACGGCAGTCCTTCTCCTTGAAGCATACGGGTCTGCTTCTCTCCACTTTCTCAGCCCTGAATCTCTCCTGAGCTTCATGTCCTCAGCCACAGGATGAGCATCGTTGTGGTCTGGGATCTTGGGCTTTAGCTTCCTTAGGACATTTTCTTCCTCTTCTTCAGCAACAGTCTCAGGCACTGGGGCCTTGTTCTTTTCAGCTGCAGGAATGCTTCTTGTGTTCCTCTTTGGCTTTGGCTTTAGAGCTAGCTTGGCCTTGGAAGCAGCTCCCCCTGATTTTATGGCATCTCCCATTAGCTTGGGTGCCTTGGGTGCTGGTGCAGCTACTTCTTCTTCTTCTTCCTCTTCCATGATGGAAGCTTTGCCAAGCACTCTAGCCACAGTCTTCTTCACCCTTTCCTTTCTTTTCTTGCTCTCAGCTGCAACTGGCTCTATGGGCTTCTCAGTTGACATTCTGACCTTTGACATGGGCTGCCTGCCTGCTGGCCTTTTGATTTTCAGGCCTGGCTTAGTGCCTTGAGCTGGCTCAACTCTCTTGGAAGTGGCCTCTTCCTCTGCCACATAGTCTTCATCTTCGGAATCAGAAGTCCTCTTCTTTCTCTGTCTCGTGGCAGCTTTTGGCAAGTTGCTAGGAGTGCTCCTGCTGCCTTCATCAGAAGAGCTGGAGGGACTAGTGCCCTCACTCATCACCACTTGCTGTTCTGACAGATTCTGGCTATCACTATGATCAGACATGCTGCAAACTGACTGCTGACCCTGTGAACATATTATAGATGAGGTAGAAAGAATGAGCATCACAAAATGCAGAGATTTTTGCAAAAAGAATGATCCAAAAACTTAGTTTTAGTTTCCTACTGAAATCATCTCGGATCTACCGATTTTCAAACTCGGTGATACCGAAGTAGTTTGGAACCTAAACTAGTGAACTCGGTAGGACCGAGTCACAGTTCGGTGGCACCGAAACTGCTAGGGTTTCATAGAGTTCCAAAATCGGTCACACCGATAAGTAATTCTTGGTCAGACCGAGTCTCACTTGTGCAATGGCATAAGCCAAGTCGGTGGGACCGAGTTTTTCAACTCGGTGGGTCCGAGATGGTTTCGACGGAAACCTAAACCTAGAATTTTCGAATCAAACCTAATCTACGGGCGTTTTGACTGGATAGAAGTTTATCAAACATGGCTAGAATCAATATGATCACAATGTGCTAGGAATCAGATTGAGGAGTAGCACAAAGATCAAGTCCATACCCTAGTTCGGCGGGGACTTGCTACGGCGGCAACGGCGGGGCAGAATTCCCGTTGACAGCGACGAAGACCAGTGACTGGAGGCGGCTGGCGGCGAGAAGACGATTCGGAGACCACGAGGGCAGAGCAGGCTATCGCGCGGGCGAAGGGGTTCGGAGAAATTTCCAAATTTTGCCCATGACTATATATAGCCCGACCCTGTCAGTGTGACCGAGTGGAACGACTCGGTGGCACCGAGATTCATAACTGCGTGCAGTTACTGAAACTCGGTGTTACTGAAAGGTTCAAATCGGTTGCACCGAGATCGAAAACTTAGATCAACTTAATGATCTCGGTAGGACCGAAAGTGGAGTATCGGTCAGACCGAGAATCATAAAGAGGTTTTGGAAGTTTAAGTCTATGACGAATCGGGGACTCCGAGCGCTCCTCACACAGAGTGGTTCGAATCTGACTTGATCAAGTTTTGTGATGCAGCATGAATAGAGTTTGAGACGAGAAAAGCATAGATAGCTAGAGGAGGTTCTTAGGCATTCTTGTCCATCCACTTGGCAAAAAGAAATAAAGCCGAACAATCAAAACAACAAGTGGATGTCCTCGAATGAGTAAAATATGCAACCAGCATGCTCACACAATAAGATGGCAAATGAAATATGTGACAAGGCATGCACAACCAATTCTAGCATCTATCAAGCAATTTGCGATGACTAGGTCATCTATATATGAGTATATTGACTTAGGAGTCAAGTGAGATCACTTGATCATAGGTCATACTCATCGTTTAAGCTCAAGTGGGGTTACCACTTCTACATAAAGCATTGTTGTGTTCACATCTTTAGAGTTGCTTTAGCTCAAGTCTTAGAGTAAAGCTCCCCCTAGATGTGATATCCCCCCTAAGAGGGATGAACTAACCTTGGGTTTTGTCGATGATGACTTCATGTAGATATTGAAGATGTGGATGATCAATGTTGATGTAGATCTCTTGGAGCTATCCATTTGAGTGAATTGCACTTTCAATACCTACATGGGTTAGTCCCACAAGGAACAAACAAGGATATCCATAGACATAGAGTGATGCACACAAAAGATGATGTCCATGAAAACTTTTAGGTTACCTTGTCCCTTGTCTTACCAACAAGAGGGTTTGTGACTCCTTGAACTAGTGCAAGATGTGGAAGTTGATTGCACTTGTTCTTGCCAAAATGATAAGAGTGAAGTATGTTGGCGGAGTCACCCTCAAGAACTCTCTAGTTCTTCTTCTTTTGGATCCACATCATCTTGATGGGAATCCTTGGAGTTGTAGTCGTACTTGATGAAGTGGAGTTTGAAGTAGTTTTGGGAATCCACTTGACTAAGGTCTTCGGAGCTTCTTCAAATGCATCAATTTCCTCTTGAAGCTTGTCCTTGCCTTTTTGCTTGTAGTCTTGTGGTGGAAGATCATCTTGAGCTTGTGTCCTCTTGAAAGAAGTATACTTCTCTTGTTGAGGGACAAACTTTGTCTTGGGGTATTGATCTTCTTCCCACTCAACTCCATTGGCATTGAACTTTCGCTCAAAACCAACACCTTGATTCTTCCGGTGCATTCCTTGCTTGCGCACAATTTCCTCGAATTGCTTACTCCCGGCAAGGCTTTTGTACACTCCTTTCTCTATAATTCCCTTCAATAAACTATTTTCTTGCTCAAGTGTAACTTGGCTAAGAGAATCATTAGTGGAATCAAGAGAGCTACTAGAAGTAACAATATTTGATTTAGCATGATCATTGTTACTACTAGAGGAAGAATCTTTCTTGTTAGACTTGACTTGAGGCATGTAAGTGGATAAGAGCAAACGCTTGGCAATGTAAGAAGAACTTTTCTTGCGGGGATCATCATTGATTGCTTTTAAGAACTCATGCTCTTGCTCAAGATTGAGATTTTCAAAGCGTAATTTCTCATGAGCTCTTAAAAGTTCTTGATGATCTTCGAAGATGGTTTCATGAGCTAACTTAAGAGTGTTTAGCTCTTTAGTTAGGGCCTCAATTTTCTCCTTATCATTGTCATTCGTTTTATCTTGATTAGCATGTTTAATTGACATTTCATCATAGTATTCATCACTAGAGTAGTCAACAAGCAAATCATCACCTAACAAGTCATCTTCATCACTATTGAAATCAACATACTCGGGGTGTGTTACCTTAGGACCTTTGGCCATGAAGCATCTTCCAATTCCTTCATTTGGTGAGTCAAATATGTCATAGGAGTTGGTTGACACAAGTGCTAGACCGGCAACACCTTCATCTTGAGTATCTTTGGAGTCAGAGTGATAACTTCTCTCAGAGTGGTTGTCGGAGTCGGAGCCGGATACCCATTCACCAACATGAGCTTGATGTCTTCGTCTTGTGTAGCTCCTTGATGATTTTTCCTTCCTTTCTGAATCCTTGCTTCTCCGTGAGTATCTTCGTTCATAACGATCATCCCTACTCCTTCTCTCTCTTGGTGGTGATCATTTGCTTCTTCTTTTTGGAGAATCTTCTCTTCTCTTGTAGGGAGCCGTACACTCATTGGAATAGTGTCCGAGTCTTCCACAATTGTAACAGTTTCGCTCTTGACTAGAAGATCTTTTGTCATTGTAGGACCTTGACTTGGAGCTTCTATCTTTGCTTCTACTCTTGTAGAACTTGTTGAAGTTCTTCACCATTAAGCTCAATTCTTCATTGAAGTCTTGTTTCTCACTTGATGATGTAGGGGCTTCACATGAGGCTTTATAGGCACCACTTGATTTGTTGTGAAGTTCCTCTTTATCCTTAAGTGACATCTCATGAGCAACAATTCTTCCAATCACCTCCGTTGGCTTGAGATCTTTGTAATTTGGCATCATTTGGATCAATGTGCACATGGTATCATATTTTCCATCCAAGGCTCTTAGAATCTTCTTGATGATGAATCTATCGGTCATCTCTTCACTTCCTAAGCCGGCAATCTCATTAGTGATGAGAGCAAGCCTAGAGTACATCTCAGCGACACCTTCACCATCCTTCATCTTGAACTTGTCAAGTTGGCTTTGAAGTACATCCAACTTGGATTCCTTGACGGAGTCGGTACCTTCGTGCACATCAATCAAAGTGTCCCAAATTTCCTTTGCATTCTCAAGACGGCTGATTTTGTTGAATTCTTCGGGGCACAATCCGTTGAAGAGAATGTCACAAGCTTGAGCATTGTATTGCAACATCTTCAACTCATCCGCGGTAGCTTCACGGTTTGGTTCTCTCCCATCAAAGAAGTCACCTTGCAAACCAACACACACAATAGCCCAAACGGCGGGGTTATGTCCAAGAATATGCATTTTCATTTTATCCTTCCAACTAGCAAAATTAGTACCATCAAAGTAAGGACCTCTACGGTGATAATTTCCCTCGCTAGACGCCATACTCTCCTAGGTTGTGAAACCAAGGCTATGATCACCAAAAGCTATGGAGATCAAGCAAATGGAGACCAAAGCTCTGATACCACTTGTAGGATCGAAAGTATGTCTAGAGGGGGGGTGATTAGACTACTTGACCAAATAAAAGCTTAACCTTTTCCCAATTTTAGTTCTTGGCAGATTTTAGCTATTTTAGGACAAGTCAAGCAATCATCACATAATTTAAGCAAGCATGCAAAGAGTATATAGGCAGCGGAAAGTAAAGCATGCAACTTGCAAGAATGTAAAGGGAAGGGTTTGGAGAATTCAAACGCAATTGGAGACACGGATGTTTTTCCCGTGGTTCAGATAGGTGGTGCTATCCTACATCCACGCTGATGGAGACTTCAACCCACAAAGGGTAACGGTTGCGCAAGTCCACACAGGGCTCCACCCAAGGGTAACGGTTGCGCAAGTCCACACAGGGCTCCACCCACGAAGGGTCCACGAAGAAGCAACCATCCACAAAGGGTCCACGAAGAAGCAACCTTGTCTATCCCACCATGGCCATCGCCCACACAGGACTTGCCTCACTAGCGGTAGATCTTCACGAAGTAGGCGATATCCTTGCCCTTACAAACTCCTTGGTTCAACTCCACAATCTTGTCGGAGGCTCCCAAGTGACACCTAGCCAATCTAGGAGACACCACTCTCCAAGAAGTAACAAATGGTGTGTAGGTAATGAACTCCTTGCTCTTGTGCTTCAAATGATAGTCTCCCCAACACTCAACTCTCTCTCATAGGATTTGGATTTGGTGGAAAGAAGGTTTGAGTGGAAAGCAACTTGGGAAGGCTAGAGATCAAGATTCATATGGTAGGAATGGAATGTCTTGGTCTCAACACATGAGTAGGTGGTTCTCTCTCAGAACATATGAGTTGGAATGGTGTGTGTGTTCTGATGGCTCTCTCATCGAATGAGAAGGAGGTGGAGGGGTATATATAGCCTCCACACAAAATCCAACCGTTACACAGTTTTCCAATCTCGGTGGGACCGAATCATTAAGCTCGGTCGGACCGAAAATGTAAACCTAGTGACCGTTAGTGATTTTCGGTGGGACTGACATGCAACTCGGTAGGACCGATATGGTTAGGGTTTGGGCATAACGTAATCTCGGTGAGACCGATTACACAAACTCGGTGAGACCAAATTTGGTAATTAGATAACCAGAGAGTTGGTCAGGAAAACTCGGTTGGACCGATTTGCTCTTTCGGTGAGACCGAGTGGAACTCGGTGAGACCGAAAAGTTACAAAGGGGAAACACTGAGTTTACATTGCAATCTCGGTGGGACCGATTCGCTCTTTCGGTAAGACCGAAAAGTTACGAAAGGGAAACAGAGAGTTTGCAACCCCATCTCGGTGAGACCGAGATTCTTATCGGTAGAACCGAATTGCTGGGGTTAGGCAGTGGCTAATGACAAGTGAAACTCGGTGGCGCCGGATAGGAAGAATCGGTAGGACCGAGTTTGGCTTAGGGTTTAGGTCATATGTGGATATGGGAAAGTAGTTGAGGGTTTTGGAGCATATCACTAAGCACATGAAGCAAGAGGCTCATTAAGCAACACCTCATCTCTCCTTAATAGTATTGGCTTTTCCTAAAGACTCAATGTGATCTTGGATCACTAAAATATAAAATGAAGAGTCTTGAGCTTTTGAGCTTGATCCAATCCTTTGTCCTTAGCATTTTGAGGGTTCCACTTTCACATCCATGCCATGCCAATCATTGAGCTTTCCTGAAATAAACATCTTGGAATAGCATTAGCTCAATGAGCTATATGTTGTTATGAATTACCAAAACCACCTAGGGATAGTTGCACTTTCACCAGCTCAATCCATTCATTATTTTGAGCCCAGCTTCAACATTCGTATTTATCTCCAGTGTGGTACTTTGCAAAGCAAGTACCACCTAGGCTCCTCCTTTTGAGCTAAAAATTTTGTGAATACGGTCTTCTTAGTAACTGATCATCCTCAGCCAAAACTCACGCCCATTATCCATGTGCATTTCCCGTACCGCTAATCAAACACTTGGCTGCTTATTCATGTTTGAGCATCGATCGGTCTCCTCGTGAGAATATTATGTTGTGATTTTCTTCCTAGCACCTACCTGGGGAGTGCCCAACCCACTATACATGCCTAGGCCGCCCAGAACACATGGCAACGCCACGGTCACGCGGTGACCACGCGGCGGGCATGCGAGTTTACGCGCTCTAGAGTTGGGGCCCTCGGCCACCGTCCAAACCTCGATGTATCGCCACCAAACCATGTATTTATGATTAAATAGGTACTTATGTAACTACAAATGATTTTTGGAAAAAATAAAGAGCAAACTACGAGGTAGCTACAGTTCAAATTTGACCCGCTTCCTACTGAATCGGCAGAAATTTGTCTTTTTCACGAGAGGTGGATAAAAACTTTTTACACCCAACCATTTGGTCAATTGTGCATTAAATATGTCCTAGTATTTTATAAAATTGATTTGGTCCAATTTTGCAACAAATATATGGTAGGTCCTTCAAAAAAAAACTCATTTTGGGCACTCGGAAAATGGAAAATGAATTTTCCATGCAAGGAAAATGAAAACTCCCTTAGGCAACATTGTTTGGAATTCCAAGATTCACCCTTTTGCACAATATGAGATCATTTGAACAAACTATGCCATGAATGTGGCCATAAGATCGATCATTGGGCTTGAAAGCCATGAATCTTCACGCATGATAGCTCATTTCTGAGAACACTTTTTTAAAATAATTGTCGTATTACAATTTTATTATTTTTCCTGTAAACTTGGTCACATATGATGACACGATGCAAAGGTTTTCCAATTTTTTGATTTGTTTTGAATTTTTTATGCCCGTTTCAAAATGCGGTCAAAACGACGGGCTTGACCGTTCCTAGCTAGTGGTTGAATATTGGAAAAAAATTTGATGTTTCTATGATTAAATATATACTTATGTACCGAGAAATGATTTTTGGAAAAAATACAGAGCAAACTACGAGGTAGCTACAGTTCAAATTTGACCCGCTTCCAGCTGAATTGGCGGAAATTTGTCTTTTTCACGAGAGGTGGATCAAAACTTTTTACACCCAACCATTTGGTCAATTGTGCATTAAATATGTCCTAGTATTTTATAAAATTGATTTGGTCCAATTTTGCAACAAATATATGGTAGGTCCTTCACAAAAAAACTCATTTCGGGCACTCGGAAAATGGAAAATGATTTTTCTGTCCAAACAAAATGAAAACTCCGTTAGGCAACATTGTTTGGAATTCCAAGATGCACCCTTTTGCACAATATGAGATCATTTGAACAAACTATGCCATGAATGTTGCCATAAGATTGATCATTTGGCTTGAAAGCCCTGAATCTTCACGCATGATAGCTCATTTCTGAGAACACTTTTTTAAAATAATTGTCGTATTACAAGTTTATTATTTTTCCTGGAAACTTGGTCACATATGATGACATGATGCGAAGGTTTTCCAATTTTTTGATTTTTTTTAAAAATTTTATGCCTGTTTCAAAATGCGGTCAAAACGGCGGGCTTGACCGTTCCTAGCTAGTGGTTGAATCTTAGAAAAAATTTGATGTTTCTCTGATTAAATAGATACTTATGTACCTAGAAATGATTTTTGGAAAAATAAAGAGCAAACTACGAGGTAGCTACAGTTCAAATTTGACTCGCTTCCAACTTAATCGGCGGGAATTTGTCTTTTTCACGAGAGGTGGATCAAAACTTTTTAAACCCACCATTTGGTCAATTGTGTATTAAATATGTCCTAGTATTTTATAAAATTGATTTGGTCAAATTTTGCAACAAATATATGGTAGGTCCTTCACAAAAAAACTCATTTTGGGCAGTCGGAAAATGGAAAATGAATTTTCCGTACAAAGAAAATGAAAACTCCCTTAGGCAACATTGTTTGGAATTCCAAGATGCACCCTTGTGCACAATATTAGATCATTTTAACAAACTATTCCATGAATGTGGCCATAAGATTGATCATTTGGCTTGAAAGCCATGAATCTTCACGCATGATAGCTCATTTCTGAGAACACTTTTTTAAAATAATTGTCGTATTACAAGTTTATTATTTTTCCTGGAAACTTGGTCACATATGATGACACGATGTGAAGGTTTTCCAATTTTTTTATTTTTTCTGAATTTTTTATGCCCATTTCAAGATGCGGTCAAAACGGCGGGCTTGACCATTCCTAGCTAGTGGTTGAATCTGGGAAAACTTTTGATGTTTCTATGATTAAATAGATACTTATGTACCTAGAAATGGTTTTTGGAAAAAAATAAAGAGGAAATTATGAGGCAGCTGCAGTTCATATGGTAGGAATGGAATGTCTTGGTCTCAACACATGAGTAGGTGGTTCTCTCTCAGAACATATGAGTTGGAATGGTGTGTGTGTTCTGATGGCTCTCTCATCGAATGATAAGGAGGTGGAGGGGTATATATAGCCTCCACACAAAATCCAACCGTTACACAGTTTTCCAATCTCGGTGGGACCGAATCATTAAGCTCGGTCGGACCGAAAATGTAAACCTAGTGACCGTTAGTGATTTTCGGTGGGACTGACATGCAACTCGGTAGGACCGATATGGTTAGGGTTTGGGCATAACGTAATCTCGGTGAGACCGATTACACAAACTCGGTGAGACCGAATTTGGTAATTAGATAACCAGAGAGTTGGTCAGGAAAACTCGTTCACATTTTGGTGACACAATGAGAAGGTTTCCATTTTCTTTTTGAATTTCTCAGGTCACAAAATAGCTGACATGGTTTTAACACATTATTTTTAGGCAACTATGACCTATTTAGATGGTCATAACATCATACTGCATTCTGATTGGTCCATGGACGTCTCACGCGGATCGTGAATCATACTCCGTCGGATGCTCGCGGATCCAACGGCCGTCCTCAACCCTTCCACACTAACCCCAAAAGGCCAAAACCCTAGCTAGCCATTTTCCATCCACCCCCTCCCCCCGCCTCCTTTCTTTCCCACTTCCATCTCCTCGTTGTCTCGCCTCCTCCCTTCCAGATCGAGAGCTCGCCTCCTCCCTTCCAGATCGTCGCCGCCACCTCCCTCTGGTGGAGCTCACCGCCGTCCCCCATGCATACTTCCTCCTCCAAGACAGCAAAGTCGCGCCCTCTCCCCTCGGATCCATGGCGCTACTCAGCGCTGGCGCGGCCACGGCGGTGTGGGCGTGCCTCGCCATGCCGCTGCCCCCTACAGTCGCCGCCCCCTCAGCCCCAGCTTCACCGGCGGCCTCCCTTCCTTCCTCGAGGGCACCCGAAACCCTAGCCCCTCGCGGACGGGGCGATAGAGATGGCCAAGGATCCCTCCTCCGCCCGTGTTCTGGTAGAGACGGCGCCGGATCCGCAGCCAACTGCGGCGGCTGCTGCACTAGCAACAGGAGACGGCTCATGGAGGGTCCTAGCCGGCCGCATTCTCCACCCCTTCTCTTGTACATGGGGGATCTCGCTGCTGCTGCCGCCACCGCCGCGGTGGCCCTTGACGACGGCGAGGTTGGAGGCATGCTGGATGCCCACGTAAGCCCTCCTCATTTACCCGTTCTAACTCTCCTCCATAACCTGCTGCATCTCCTTCATCTCATGTGACACTGCTTGCTTTGCTTTGCTTTCTTCCTAGGGCAGATTCAGATCCCATCTCTTCTTGTTGTGCCGGGCAGACCAGGACCACGGCAAGGGGAAGGAGGCACGACGGGCTAGACGACAAGGTGGAGAACCCAGACACGGAGGGGTGCCAGATCTTGCCTCGGGGTCGCCTGATCTAGCCATACTATCGCCGGATCCCCCCTCTCCCTCTCTCTGTGTTTTTCTGTCAGTAGCTAGTAGCATAAGTTGGAGCTGGTTGACCCAGGAACTATCTGCATTTATTCAACTAGATCAAGTACAAGTACATTAGTTCGTAATCTGCTATTAATACAATGTCCAAGTCATAAATTTCCTAAAGTAGTGCATGTATATATTTAGGTGCTAGCTAATTCGAAAATGGATGTGATTAGAAAATGTGTTCATCAGGTCTTGTGTAATCATAAAATTTCCTTCTAACTGGAAAAAACTGACGAACCAAGTTCATTGTGATCTGTGTTTAAATTACAGCGATTACTCATTTAGAGAATCTGTGTTCTCTGTGCTTGTGGTTTTGGTTTATCATTAAGTAGCTTCTTTGTTACTACTTTTTGCTGGGGTAACCTCTACTTTAGAGCCATAACAATAAGTTTACTCGAATCAGGAAAGATTCTGCATAAGTAACTAAATTCAGCAGCTCAATGCTGCACAGCATAGCAAATGCCAAACTGCCCATTTATGCTCTGTTTCTCTAATGCTAGTTATGTATTCTCCAGCTAAATGCCTTGCCTGTGTATTATATACATTATTCTTCTTGTTGGAGTACTAGAAGAGTAGTGCTATCTTGCTGCTGGTGACACTCCATCGACTACTCACTGTTAATTTATTCCGAGTGGCCATAATTCCGTTCCTAGCAGCACCACAGAGTACCACCTGCTCTCTTGTCTCACCCATAACAACAATTTACTAGCAGTATGTGTCTTGGGTACTATCTAGGTCCCTTCTACTACTACACCTATGTAACACCCACGATGCGGCTATATCTCCCATGTGTCGGAGCACGACTTAGAGGCATAACCACATTGTAGGCATGTCGCAAGAGGGGTAATCTTTACACATCCCATGTACTGAATAAGAAAGGGATAAAGAGTTGGCTTACAATCGCCACTTCACACAATACATAAATATAGCATTACATCATCCAGAATACAATCAAGGTCCGCCTACAGAACCAAAATAAAAGAAGACCACCCCTAATGCTAGATCCCCGATCGCCCCAACTGGGCTCCACTACTGATCAACTAGAAACGAAACAACACAATGAACACGATCTTCATCGAGCTCCCAGTTGAGCTCAACTGCGTCACCTGCACTGGTATCATCGGCACCTGAAACTGGTTTTGGAAGTAATATGTGAGTCACGGGGACTCAGCAATCTCACACCCTCACGATCAAGACTATTTAAGCTTATGGGTAGGAAAAAGGTAGTGAGGTGGAGCTGTAGCAAGCACTAGCATAAATGGTGGATAACATATGCAAATGAGAGCGAGAAGAGGAGCAAAGCACGATCGTGAACTAGAAGTGATCAAGAAGTGATCATGAAACTACTTACGTTCAAGAATAACACAAGAACCGTGTTCACTTCCCGGACTCCGCCGGAAAGGGACCATCACGGCTACACACGCGGTTGATGCATTTTAATTAAGTTAAGTGTCAAGTTCTCTACAACCGGACATTAACAAATTCCCATATGCCCATAACCGCGGGAACGGCTTTCGAAAGTTCAAAACCTTGCAGGGGTGTCCCAACTTAGCCCATCACAAGCTCTCACGGTCAACGAAGGATATTCCTTCTCCCAGGAAGACCCGATCAGACTCGGAATCCCGGTTACAAGACATTTCGACAATGGTAAAACAAGACCAGCAAAGCCACCCGAATGTGCCGACAAATCCCGATAGGAGCTGCACATTTCTCATTCTCAGGGCACACCGGATTATCCAAGATTCCGGTAGGCCAACCCAGAGTTGCCCCTGGTGGTCACCGGCTGCCGACAGGTTGGACCAACACTCAGAGGAGCACTGGCCCGGGGGTTTAAAATAAAGATGACCCTTGAGTCTGCAGAACCCAAGGAAAAAGGCTTAGGTGGCAAATGGTAAAACCAAGGTTGGGCCTTGCTGGGGGAGTTTTATTCAACGCGAACTGTCAAGGGGTTCCCATTATAACCCAACCGCGTAAGGAACGCAAAATTAAGGAACATAACACCGGTATGACGGAAACTAGGGCGGCAAGAGTGGAACAAAACACCAGGCATAAGGCCGAGCCTTCCACCCTTTACCAAGTATATAGGTGCATTAAAGTAAACAAGATATAATAATGATATCCCAACAATATCCATGTTCCAACATGGAACAAACTCCATCTTCACCTGCAACTAGCAACGCTATAAGAGGGGCTGAGCAAAGCGGTAACATAGCCAAACAACGGTTTGCTAGGACAAGGTTGGTTAGAGGCTAGACATGGCAATATGGGAGGCATGATATCGCAAGTGGTAGGTATCGCGGCATAGCAATAGAGCGAAAAACTAGCAAGCAAAGATAGAAGTGATTTCGAGGGTATGGTCATCTTGCCTGCAAAGTTCTCCGAGTTGACGAAAGCTGGAACCTCGAAAGCGTACTCAACAGGTTCCTCGAACACGAACTCGTCTCCCGGCTCTACCCAAGGAAAGAACACAAGCAAATGAAACAACAATCAACCACGGTGCAATGCGCAAGCAACATGATGCTAAACATGGCATGATATGCGGGATGTGATATGCAATGCACATGCGAGCTCCGGAAGGAAAAGATTGAACTAGGCCTCAACTTTGCAAACCAAGAGTGCCGCTGGAAAGTTGATTTGATTTCGTTCTAAATCGATATAAAGATCACCGGAATCGGATGCACGGTTTGCGAATGGCAAGCAAAACAATAATGGCACAATTCTGCGATTAACAGCATGATGCCATCTAGAATGCAACAAGAAACTAAGCTACTGCACTCCAACATAGCAACAAAGCACATGGCAGTGATATACTTAAGATGCTTCACAAAAGATGAACACTGAGCTACGGCTAAATCACACAATAGAAGGTTCAAACAAGCATGGCAAAAGTGCAAAAGATAACAGCATCACAGACTTAGTGAAAATACTAACATGCCAGGAATTAACATGAGGAAGCAATGTTTAGAGCAAGCAAACAACATGCTACAGGATCAGATCATAGCAAACAAAGGCATGGCATGAATCTACTCAAAGCATATAACAAAAGTCCCTTACCGACCATAAGCCAGAAAGGATCATAAGATATGATGGCACCCATGTAAACATAGCAAGTTTCGTTAACAGATTCAGACTTAGCAGAAAACTGGACATGGCAAAAACAGAATTAAGAAGGCATGTTTGCGAGCTTGATTCACTCAACACAAGGCATTGCATGAAAAACTAAGCATAGTACCAGCAAGAAGACATGATCAAGAAGCTACCCATGGCAAGAACTATCTCATAGCATGCATGGATCAACTACAACAACCTTGGCAAAATTGATTAACATGTAAACAATCTGCCAGGAACATCTTATAGCAAAAGTAGAGCTAGATTGAGTCATGCTAGGGCACTCCATAATTGCAAACAAGGGCATGGATGGATAGAGCATAACCATATCTCAAAATCATCCTTACTGAACATACTCAAAAGAATCATGGATCTCTCTGTAGCAACATCAATACATGGCATAAAAATAACAGCAGAGCAAAGACATAGTGAAATTCTAAGTCTCTGAAATCAGCAATATTACGAGAGCTACTTTGCATGCTTGTTCTAGTCACCACATTGATCACAAAAATACATGGCATACACCCCTGTAGAGATGGCATGGCATATAACAAAACACATGTAGAGCTCAAGTTCATATGCAGCACACAATAATCATGCAAAAATGACAAATGCTCATAAACTGATAAGAATCAGGAACTAACATTTTATAGCACTCTTGCAACAGCTATTAGGGCATCAAGATGGAATCAAACAAGCATGGTGCAATGGAATGAAATGAAGATCACATCACAATGAACATTTTGATAAAGGGCACGCACAAAACGGAGCTACAGATGCGGAGTTATGATGCGATGAACATGGCCTGAAAATATCATAGAGAAGGGACTTGGAGAAAAATAGACCTCCGAGAAAAGTCAACGGGATGGAGACGTGCGGGACGAGGAGATCCCGGACGGAGGGGCGCCGTTTGGTTGAGATCCTGGTGGATCTCGTCCATCTCGCGGTGGATCCAGACTGGACGGGGTCCGGCGAGCTCCGGTCGCCGGAGGCGGGCGGCAAGGCGATGGTCAGTGCCGGAGTGGAGGACGGCGACGAGGCGGCGTTGAAGTGCGGGAGGTGGCGCGCGCCGGCGGAGAGGCGAGGCGATGAAGGTGAGCGGCGCGGTGGCCCCGGGCGACGCGCGCGGGAGAGCGTCGGGC
>NC_041392.1:542636939-542641785 GCF_002162155.2 Triticum dicoccoides | reverse complement strand
GAGGAGAGAGAGGGCGGCGGCGTGCTGAGGTGGCGCCGGGGGATTGGGCACGTCGCGGCGGAGGCTGAGGTGGCGGCTTCCGATTGGCCGAATGGACGTGTCCGGCGGACATGTACGGCGCGGTTGGACATGTCCGGCGGCGCGAGGAGGAAGACGGTTAGGGTTAGACTGCGCGAAAAATCCGGGAGGAGCACAAATTTATAGATAGAGAGAGCTAGGAGAGTCCAAATGAGGTGCGGTTTTCGGCCACGCGATCATGATCGAACGGCAGAGAAGATGGAGGGGGTTTGGATGGGTTATTGGGACACTTTGAAGGGGTGTTGGGCTGCAACACACACGAGGCCTTTACGGTTCCCCGGTTAACCGTTGGAGTATCAAGCGAACTCCAAATGGCACGAAACTTGACAAGCGGTCTACCGGTGGTGTACCAAGGCCGCTTGGCAAATCTCGGTCCATTCCGAGAATGTTTAACACCCGCACACAAAAAGAGACAAAAGGAGGCACCAGAGGACATAGTAGTGTCGGATTGCAAAACGGACAACGGGGAAAATGCTCGGATGCATGAGACGAACATGTATGCAAATGTGATGCACATGATGACATGATATGAAATGCATGACATGCAAACAAATGACAAGGCAACAACAGCGAATAACTGGAAGACACCTGGCGCAACGGTCTCGGGGCGTTACAACACTCCACCACTACGAGAGGATCTTGTCCCGAGATCTTGTACCGGAGGGAAAAAGGAAGAGGAAGAATAGAGGTAAAACTAAGTTGCTCCTTTGAAAAACGAGTGAAACCAAAGAACCTTGAAAAGGTTAAGCCATTTAAAGAAAAGAATACAAGGGAGATGAACAAAGTTGAAAACACTCCATTAGAAAAGAGAAACAAGGAACAAATTCGGACAACACTCCGGTTGAAAAGAGATGCAAGACTTGGTAAGGCGAAAAGAACTTGAGCAAAGTGCACAACACTCCGGTTAAATGGATAAGCAAAGGAAATAACATGATCTTGACAAAACAAGATGATGGGTCGAAGAGAGTAGCATCACAATGCCTCCGGAAGAAATGAGAGAATGGAATGGAATGAATGGAGGAGAAAACAATATCTTCTATCTCGAATGAGCTTTAAAAGCATCTTTAGGAGAAGGGTCAAATGGAGTTGTTGGAAAACCAACAACGAAAAGAATAAGCTTGTTGTGGGCTTATAGAAAACATCTCGAAACTATGAGGTGAAATTCTGCCACTAACGGAAACAATTGCTTGCTTGAGAGCGACGGAGAGATGAAAACATCTTTCATCGCGAGAATAGGAGGAAACTTGGATCATCGATAAACACCATAAATAGAAACATTCCCAATGGAAGGCTTTGGGTGAAATCTATACCAAGATAACTCCAAGGAAGAAGCTGATGGGTTTAAGTATCCCATTCCTGAACTTGTGAATCATGAAACACGAAAGAAATAACAAGGAATGACATAACACCACCTCAAAGATGAGATATGGAAGAATTGCACTTTGGGATACAGGATGAAGAATGCTTGATCTCCTGTGAAAAGAATCTCAATGAACACTTCGGGAAGGAATTAAATCCTTGATTAACCATCATGTAGAGCCTCCATGAAGAACTCCGGTAATAAAAAGGATGATCAAAAGAAGTGAAGGATGAAAAGAATAAGATTTAGGCCTTGCAATGATTAGATGGAGCTTCGACTAGATAATGCGGAAAAACTTGGAACTCCGGAAGAAAGATAAGGCATCTCGAACCAAGAAAAGATATCATGAACGAACTCCGGAAGAAGGAATTAATCACTTGGATGAAACAAGAATAAGAATTATATTATGCTTATCCTTCATCAATTTAGATTGATGACAAGGAACGGATTTGGCATACTACTTATTCTCGTAGAAAGGATTAAGATAGATATAGCGCAAACTTGAGAAGGTCTTCGACGATCCACCGGTAGAATTTGGAAAGCACGAATGCATTGATATGATAAATGAAGGAAGAAGAATCTTGGAAGAACCACCGTAAGAATTGAAAATGAACGAATAAAAGATGAAGAACCACCGGGAAGAATTAGAGAACAAATGAAGATACTTGAGGGAAATTTAGATGCAAGTGAACAAAGAGATCGTGAGTTGAATAGATAAAAACTTGCATGATGCACCGGTAAGATTTGGAGAACGATAGTTGAAAGCTGAGAATGAATAATATTTGAAAAGATGGCCTTCGGAGGAAAGAAATGGAAATAACTCATGAAATGCTCCGGATGGGTGAAATGAATTCTCACAATCAAAAACAATTATGAGAGGGTGGCGGCAAGCTAGCATCATGAATCTTCAAGAGAACGGATAAGGATTTAAGAGGAACTCTTCTTCGGTCTTCAAATGCAGAGAATGACGATGGGAAACACCACCATGAATCGTTGAGATACTCCGAGATGAAAATTAGAAAGGTTGAACCGACGATGAAATGAATTTGAAAGATCTTGGAGAAGGCATTTGACTGATGATAATTCATTCTTACGTCAAACTTCGAAAAGAATTTGAGAAGCTCCGGGAAAATTAGAAGAGTCAGGTAAGATCCTAGGAAAGACCTGTGGGTTAGGGCCCACTCAAGAGAAACACCGTTGAAATGATTTAAAGAGAGAGATTGCACCGGTTGAATTAAATGGCTTGAATGAGATAACAACCTCAAAATAGGTTGAACAGATCTTGAATGAAAAGACGAGTCTTCTGAGATGTCTTCAGCACTCCAGATAACATGAATAGCAAGAGGTGGATGATTAATAGATGCACCGACATAAGGAAACATTGTGCAACGAGGAAAAGGATATGATCGACAAAGCTTGAGTTGCATCCACCGGAGAAGAAAGAGAACGAATAATGATGAACTTGAGGCTCCGTTAGTATCTTCCCGAGAATCACCGGATAAGACCATTGACGGAAAAGAATGGAGAGACTTCCCATCAATAAAAGGATACTTGAATAAGAATTCTAAGTCCTTGAAGAAACAAGGGTGGGAGGGTGGGAAAACAAAGGCAACTTGGGATGGATGAAATAAACACCGTTGACGAAAACTGAGTTGATCTTGCGGATGTTGAAAATGATCGGATCCACTTGAAGAGGAACACTTCAGATGGAGAAGAATAGACATAGCAATCTCGATTATCAAGAAGGATTAGTATTCACATAGAAATATGAGAACACCGCTGAGGAAAGGTATGGAACCAACACTTGACATCGAAGCAACTCGAATACCACAACTCAAAACAAAACAAAGGATTGGCTTGCAGAAAAAGCCGGAACAAACATATGATAGAGATTTCGTCTGAAGTTTTCGTGGTGGGGCCCACACGGGCTCGATCATACATCACCATCATGTACAAGGCAGTGCACATGACATATGAAGCGTCCCCGAGTCTGCATAGCCAAGGACTCTTTAAGACACAACAAGACCACTGTAAAACCAACCGTGGATGGGCGGACCACTAGACGTCGAACCCCAATCTCATATCATGCATCTGTCGGAAAGATATCCTAGGAGCTACTTGAATTCCCACTTATAAACTCCTGAAACTTTTCGGTTATGCAATCAGGTGTTGGGGATACAAGGGAAGCATAATATCTCACCCAAAACTAGCAAATCCTACATCCAGTTGTATCCATCCTTCAACACATAACCAAGAAACCTTCGGAAATCATTTACCTCAACCTTTGAAAAGCATCCATTATACGAGTTATGGAAATACTCCCGAACTCCCGCCCAAGTACTGGGTGGCGTCAAGGTTATCTCACCAACAACTGCATAAAAGAGATTTTCGATGTCGGCGAACTCAGGTATTCCAGAACTGCAACGATAAAATTGTGACGACAACATCTCGGAGCTCAACTCCCCGGGACACTGCCACAACCCCTAAATATCAGGAGGCACCAAGAACAATGTTCTCGTCACAAAACCATCGGAACGATTCCAAGATACCCGCATGATCCTAAATTTTTTTTAGTGAAATTTGACAAGAGAAGAGTCAAAACTCTACGTCAGGAGGCCTCACCACAGGGACAAAGGGACTGAGGAGTAAAAAGAATCCTACTCTCTGATATATATAATCCTATATGACTCAAAACATGTTTCTAGACTTAACAACGCCAGCGGTTCGATCAAGCAGGGGGCTCCTAAGTCAGGGAAGTGTAACATCCCAAATTTTCAATTTGGAATTTTATACATTAGATCATCACCGCATATCATATTTTATCTGCTTTGGCCTAATCTAGAAATTCTACGCAACTCAAGGACCCACGGAGAGAGTTGGGGATTTCGTTATTTTCATATTTGAGTTTTCTCAAATTGTGAAAGTAGGATCATTTGATTTTATTTATTTTATCTTCAATTATTTCTATTATAAAAATATGAGAGAGGGAATAAAATGACTTTCCCGAAATAAAGAAATATTGAAGATTTAATAAAAAAATCAAATAAGATTTTATTTTGGAGTTTTTGGCTAGTTTATTTGAATTTAGGAAAAATTGCACGTTTTTCAAAACTGCATTTTAGGCCAAGAAAATGTTCATCTCGTTCTAAATATTTTATTTAGGCGGGAAAATTTATTTTGGCATTTTTAGAATTTTATTTTATTTTCTAGAATTTTTCTTCGTTTTGGCGAAATTGTTTTAAAAAAAAGTACCGCGCGCCCGACTGGGCCGAAGGCCCAACCGAGCCAGGCCAGGCCCGCGCCCGCCGCCGCCTTCCCTGTGGGAGACTGCCGTCGTAGCCGAGTCCGGCCGGGGCATGCCTCCCGAGGCCAACCCTGACCCGGCACCCCCTTCCCCAAGCCGCGGCA